>NW_027507748.1:285324546-285495405 GCF_037356315.1 Lithobates pipiens | reverse complement strand
ATACTGCTGTTCTGAGTATATAGGGCCTGGGGGCCACACGCATTTCCTTTTTTTTAATATGGGTACAGGGTTCCCCTTAATGTGCGTACAAGACCCAAATAGGCTGGTAATGGGCAGGGAGGGCTACCCATGCCATTTTTCTGAATGATTTTCAACCATATTGCAGGAACCAGATATAACATTGAAACCGCAAGCAGTTTTAAATGGTGTTATTTCCGTTTAATGTCATTTTGTGCAGGGACTGTTCTAAACACGGGAACACGTGGCACTTCACAGGCATACTATATAGACACCCCCCAGGCACCATATTTAAAGGAATATTTCACTTTTTTTTTTCACTTTAATCGTCATTAAAATCAGTGCTCCCGCCAAAACGGTAGTTTTTAAAACTTTTTTTTGCAGTGACCCATGTCCCCTGAGGCAGGAGGCAGATCGCCAAACCCTTTTTAGCATACTATCTTGCATATTAGCCGTTAAAATTAGCACTTTCCAATTCGAACGTTCGAGTCCCATAGACTTCAATGGGGTTCTAACGTTCGTGCCGAACGCGGGGGTCGTTCGCAAGTTCTGGTGCGAACCGAACCGGGGGGTGTTCGGCTCATCCCTACTCCTGAACATACTGCCCACTTTCATACCCTCCACACTCCTCTCCTGTACATATCGCCCACTGTTATACCCTCCACACTTCTCTCCTAAAAATACTGCCAACATCATACCCTCCACACTCCTCTCCTGTACACAGGGCCGGCGCTAGCAATAGGCGGGTCAGGCGGCTGCTTAGGGCGCCCGGGTAGGGGGGGCGGCCAAATACGGATCCCCAGCCACTCGCTGTGATTCGGATTATTAAAATATATCCAGGATTGTAATTTTTTAAATACATGCTGTCTCATAGAGGGCGATTGCGCCTATGAAAACATCCCGGACCGCTCTGTCCCCAGCCTGCAGTGCCGCCCTAGCAGCGGCAGTGAGAAGATGAGGGGAGACAGCGGGCCGATCCGGAAGTACAGCAAGATCGGTGGAACTGGCTGGGGCGAATGAGATGGCATGTAACTCTGGGCTTGCCGATATCTGCTCCCCCTCCTCCTGGCCGCTCGGGCATCTGTTATAGAAGAACAGGCAGGCAGCAGCACCACTCTCCTGGAGTAAAGGCATCACCGCCACTGGCTCAGGTATAGTGGAAGCTCAGGCAGCATGCTTAGTTCTGCAGCCTGCAAACACATGAAATAAAAAATGTACTCTGTCAAGTTTATAGTTTATTTTGCTGTGTGTGTATGTGTGTGTGTGGGGGGGGGGATTAGGAACAGACGTGCAGGGGGGTATGTAGGGGGAACAGAGGTGTGTGTGTGTGGGGGGTACATAGGGGGAACATAGGTGTGTGTGTGTGGGGGGGTACATAGGGGGAACAGAGGTGTGTGTGGGGGGGGGTACATAGGGGGAACAGAGGTGTGTGTGTGTGGGGGGGTACATAGGGGGAACAGGTGTGTGTGTGTGGGGGGGGGGTACATAGGGGGAACAGAGGTGTGTGTGTGTGTGGGGGGGGGGTACATAGGGGGAACAGAGGTGTGTGTGTGTGGGGGGGGTACATAGGGGGAACAGAGGTGTGTGTGTGGGGGGGTACATAGGGGGAACAGAGGTGTGTGTGTGTGGGGGGGTACATAGGGGGAACAGAGGTGTGTGTGGGGGGGGGGGGTACATAGGGGGAACAGAGGCGTGTGTGTGTGGGGGGGGGTACATAGGGGGAACAGAGGTGTGTGTGTGTGGGGGGGTACATAGGGGGAACAGAGGTGTGTATGCGGGGGGGTACATAGGGGGAACAGAGGTGTGTGTGTGGGGGGGGTACATAGGGGGACAGAGGTGTGTGTGTGGGGGGTACATAGGGGGAACAGAGGTGTGTGCGTCTGGGGGGGTACATAGGGGGAACAGAGGTGTGTGTGTGGGGGGTACATAGGGGGAACAGAGGTGTGTGTGGGGGGGTACATAGGGGGAACAGAGGTGTGTGTGTGGGGGGGGGTACATAGGGGAAACAGAGCGGTTTGTGGGGGGGTACATAGGGGGAACAGAGGTGTGTGTGGGGGGTACATAGGGGGAACATAGGTGTGTGTGGGGGGGTACATAGGGGGAACAGAGGTGTGTGTGGGGGGGGGGGTACATAGGGGGAACAGAGGTGTGTGTGTGGGGGGGGTACATAGGGGGAACAGGTGTGTGTGTGTGGGGGGGGGTACATAGGGGGAACAGAGGTGTGTGTGTGTGTGTGGGGGGGTACATAGGGGGAACAGAGGTGTGTGTGGGGGGGTACATAGGGGGAACAGAGGTGTGTGTGTGTGGGGGGGGGGGTACATAGGGGGAACAGAGGTGTGTGTGGGGGGGTACATAGGGGGAACAGAGGTGTGTGTGTGTGGGGGGGGGGTACATAGGGGGAACAGAGGTGTGTGTGTGTGTGGGGGGGGGGGGTACATAGGGGGAACAGAGGCGTGTGTGTGTGTGGGGGGGTACATAGGGGGAACAGAGGTGTGTGTGTGGGGGGGGTACATAGGGGGAACAGAGGTGTGTGTGTGGGGGGGGGGGGGGTACATAGGGGGAACATAGGTGTGTATGCGGGGGGGGGGGGGGGGTAAATAGGGGGAACAGAGGTGTGTGTGTGGGGGGGGGGGTACATAGGGGGAACAGAGGTGTGTGTGCGGGGGGGATAGGGGGAACAGAGGTGTGTGTGTGGGGGGGTACATAGGGGGGACAGAGGTGTGTGTGTGGGGGGGTACATAGGGGGAACAGAGGTGTGTGCGTGTGGGGGGGGGGTACATAGGGGGAACAGAGGTGTGTGTGTGGAGGGGTACATAGGGGGAACAGAGGTGTGTGTGTGTGTGGGGGGGGTACATAGGGGGAACAGAGCGGTTTGTGGGGGGTACATAGGGGGAACAGAGGTGTGTGTGTGGGGGGGTACATAGGGGGAACATAGGTGTGTGGGGGGGGGGGGGTACATAGGGGGAACAGAGGTGTGTGTGGGGGGGGGGTACATAGGGGGAACAGAGGTGTGTGTGTGGGGGGGTACATAGGGGGAACAGAGGTGTGTGTGTGGGGGGGGGGGGTACATAGGGGGAACAGAGGTGTGTGTGTGGGAGGGTACATAGGGGGAACAGAGGTGTGTGTGTGGGGGGGTACATAGGGGGAACAGAGGTGTGTGTGTGTGTGTGGGGGGGCACATAGGGGGAACAGGTGTGTGTTTATGTATGTGGGGGGGTTACAGAGGGGGACCAGATGTGTGTGTGTGTGTGGGGGGGCAGACAGACGTGCAAGGGGGTACATAGAGGGAACAGGTGTGTGTGTGTGTGGGGGGGGGAGAGGAACAGACATGCAGGGAGGTATAGAGGGGGAACAGATGTGTGTGGACACGGGACAGATGTGCAGGGCGTACAGAGGGGTAACGTGTGTGTGTGTGGGGGGGGGGGGGGAACAGACTTGCAGGGGGGTACAGAGGGGTAACAGATTGTTTGTGTGTGGGGGGGAGAGACGTGCAGGGGGCTACAGAGGGATAACAGGTGTGTGAGTGTGTGTGCGCGCGTGTAGGGGAGGAGGGGGGAGATAGACGTTCAGGGGGTACCAGGTGTGTGTGTGTGGGGGGGAAGACATGCAGGGGGGTACAGAGGGGTAACAGGTGTGTGTAGGGGGGAGACAGACATGCAGGGGGGTACAGAGGGGTAACAGATTGTGTGGGGGGGACAGACATGCAGGAGGTACAGAAAGACAACAGGTGTATGTGTGTGGGGGGGACAGACTTGCAGGGGGTACAGAGGGGTAACAGGTGTGTGTGTGTGTGGGGGGACAGACTTGCAGGGGGTACAGAGGGGTAACAGTTGTGTGTGTGGGTGGGTGGACAAACGTTCAGGGGGGTACAGAGGGGTAGATTGTGTGTGAAAGGAACTGATATGTGTATGGGGGGTTTGAGATGAACAGAGATGCAGAGGAGTGGTGCAGAGGGGAACAAGTATTCAGGGTGATAGTGATCTAGTGAAAGTGATGGAGTGATCTGACGTGTGAAGATGGAAGAATTGTGGTGATCTGAAACTTGAAAATAAAGAAATTGGGGTGATTTGAGGTGTGGAGGTTCAAGTCCACCTTTGTAAAAAAAAATTAAGAAATTAAGATCCTTTTGCATACAAAAAGGTACAAAAATGTGCATTTATTATTATTTTTAGTAGGTGTCTGTAAAGCAAGGTAAGTGAGTGTAAGTAAGTGTATCTGTATACTCGTACAGACAGGCAATTATACAGTTAGCCTGTCTGTATGCTGCCCTAGCTTGTGGACCACAGCTGGCTTGATTAAGCAAGCCGGTGCCATCCACTATTTGTTTTCGGGCTGGGTCCAAATGCACAGGTACAGGCCTGTGGACCACAGCTGAAGAAATGGGTGAAGAGGCGCCGCAAAAGTCTCAGTGAAGGGGCGGAGCCAACGGGGGCGGCAAAATTAGAATTCGCCTAGGGCGCCAAAAATCCTTGCACCAGCCCTGCCTGTACATAGTGCCCACTGTCATCGCCTCCACACTTCTCTCCTGTACATACTGCCCACTGTCATCCCCTCCACACCCCTCTCCTGTACATAGTGCCCACTGTCAACCCTCCACAGTCCTCTGCTGTGCATACTGCCCACTGTCATACCCCAACATTCATCTCCCTCACCTGCACATACTTCTCGCTTTTATACCATCTGTAATCCTCCCCTATGCCTCTTACCCACAAAAACAGTTCTTTAAATTATATTGAATATCCTCAATGTTACCATTTCTAGAATGGCACACTTTTGTTAGTTCAACCAAAGGAAATCTTCTTAGTCCTCATATTTTTTCTGGCCATTATTAATCATTTAATTGTATGATTACTATTGTGATTTATAGAGTAACATAGGGGATGTCAGCTACTCTAAATATACCACTGGTAAAAAAAGTGTCCCTGAAAATATTTTTGAAATGGTGGAAACTATGCACTTGGGCACTGCCCAAGGGCCACTGGGTCAATAGGGGGCCCCATGAGAGGTTCCTGGAATCCAGTGATATTAAAGCGATAGTAAACTTCGCTAACATTACTACTTTTTAGAGGCCCTGAGGTAGGTTAGGAAAAAGACAACTTCTCCTGCGCTCTGGTGTCTCGGTCTTCAAAGTGTAATACCGACAGTTTAATATGGTAGTGTCAAAAGGTCTTGCAGCCCTCCTTAGAATATTGGGTATTCAAATACTGGAAAAACAAAACAAAAAAGGAAGGCGCACTGACCTAGTGCATTACCATAAATAGAGCTTTATTCAGAAGAGAACAAATAGCAAAATGGCTACTCACAAACGAGTATTGATAAAAGGCATGATCAATACAATTGGATCCATCGCACCAAACATCGACACATCCTGATCTGATGTCAGGTAAATTGATTGATGAATACCCCAACGTAAACGGCTGACACGTTTCAGGGGAGAACCCCTTTCTTCAGAGCCAAAACAAGCAATGGTTCCTCGCTGGAGGCTAGCGTTCTATATATGTAGAGGTTTCTGAAAACATGTGGCCTGAAGGTCATAGAGCTCCACCCACACACAAAATATATATATATTATATATATATATTTATATATTTTTACATTTTTTTATTTTATATTTATATTTATATTTTATATTTTATATTTAATTTTTAATGCAATTACTTTTATTGGTTGAGTTTAGTTTAGTTTATTTGTTTATTTATGTATAAATTTCCTTACATGCAATGTGTATTCGGGTGCCTCCCCCCTCCCCCTTTCTCCCTCTGGCCGTGACTTTAGCAAGAGTATACTTTGATGTGTTGCCGCCCTCACGCCCAGGCTTTTGGCTGGCGTGCGTGAGGGCAGAGGGGTTGGGTCTGGCTGTGTACACCCTTCACATTTTTGTAAATATTTTATTATAGCTTTTCATGTGACAACACTGAAGAAATTGCACTTTGCTACAATGTAAAGTAGTGAGTGTACAGCTTGCATAACAGTAATAATGTTTACTGTCACCTCAAAATAACTCAAAATGGGGAGTAGGTGTGTTAAATTTGGTGTTATCACTCTCACTCTCTCATACTGGTCACTAGAAGTTCAATATGGCACCTCATGGTACAAAACTCTCTCTGAAGATCTGAAAAAAGAATTATTGCTCTACAAAAAGATGGCCTAGGCTATAAGAAGATTGCCAAGACCCAAGACTTAGCTGGAGCAAGGTGGCCAAGACCATACTGCAGGTTTAACAGGACAGGTTCCACTCAGGAAAAGCCTTGCCATGTCGACCAAAGAAGTTGAGTGCACGTGCTCAGCGTCATATCCAGAGGTTGTCTTTGGGAAATAGAAGTATGAGTTCTACCAGCATTGATGCAGAGGTTGAAGGAGTGGGGGTCAGCCTGTCAGTGCTCAGACCATACACCACATGCTGCATCAAATTGGTCTGCATGGCTGTTATCCCAGAAGGAAGCATCTTTTAAAGATGAAGCACAAGAAAGCCCGCAAATGGTTTGCTGGTTTGATGAAGACAAGCAGACTAAGGACATGGATTACTGGAACCATGTCCTGTAGTCTGATAAGATCAAGATAGACTTATTTGGTTCAGATGGTGTCAAGTGTGTGTGGTGGCAACCAGGGAAGGAGTACAAAGACAAGTGTGTCTTGCCTACAGTCTAGCATGGTGGAGGGAGTGTCATGGTCTGAGGCTGCATGAGTGCTACCTGCAATAGGGAGCTACCGTTCATTGAGGGAACCATGAATGCCACCATGTACTGTGACATACTGAAGCAGAGCATGATCCCCTCCCTTTGGAGACTGGGTCACAGGGCAGTATTCCAACATAACAACCCCAAACCCACCTCCAAGATGACCACTGCCTTGCTAAAGAAACTGAGAGTAAAGGTAATAGACTGGCCAAGCATGTTTTCAGACCTAAACTCTATTGAGAATCTGTGGGACATCCTCAAATGGAAGGTGGAAGGTCTCTAACATCCACCAGTTCCGGGATGTCATCATGGAGGAGTGGAAGAGGACTCCAGTGGCAACCTGTGAAGGTCTGGTGAACTCCATGCCCAAGAGGGTTAAGGCAGTACTGGAAAATAATAGTGGCCACACAAAATATTGACAATGTAGCATGCCAATGCATAACAATGCATGTGTGTTTACCAACACTTAACACACACATTGCATTATGAATGGAACCCTACACCATAAAAATATAATCATCTTTTAGTCCATACACCATACACCAATATCTTACTGATAACTATTATGTACCATAACCTGTTGATCAGACAAACATTTTATGCAGGGCTTCTCTGACACCTAAAGAAAAGAAAAAAATATATATTTATGTATTGATGTAGTCCTTAAGAGTAGAATGTGCATGCAGAGGTAGCTCCACTAAGATAGCACAAGTAATAGGACCCACAACAAAAAAACAGACGTACTGGCTAGAATACAAAATAAAAGATCCTGTACTGAATAGTGATGAACCTAACATACCTGGGTTGAGTTGGGGACAGGTTTGGTAAATAGTACTAAAGTTTTGCTGCTGGAGTCAAACCCCATAGAAGTCACTGGGAGCGGAATGGTAAAAAATAGTAATACCTATTGTCTAAACTAATAGGCAAAGAATTGTCAAACACTGCCCCGGGGAACATTTATCAAAACAAAAACATTTTTTTTTTTAATTCCCTTTGGTGTGGAGCAGTGAGTTTAGTAATGTGTAAAGTGAAAAAGTGAAACATTAAAAAGGAAAAATTCTATTAAATAACATGCCAGGGGGGAAGACTCCTGACCTTGCTTTTCAAGTGTTATATCTGTGTGATGTATACATCCTATTACAGCAAACCTGATTTTTACAATGAAAAAAGTATGTTTACATTTCCTGCAAATTGACAGCTTTGCTCTGTTTATAAACAAAGCACCTGACAATTCAGTTAATCTATGCCAGACCCTTATTCTAGAAGAGGATTTGGTACAGATGGTAATTGGGGACCCCGTCAAAAAATTTCACCACACACACACACACACACACACACACACACACACACACACACACACACACACACACACACACACACACACACACACACACACACACACACACACACTCTTTTCTCATTCCTGTTTCAGGGAACAATTTAAGCTGCAAATTCTACAATCAACATTAGTACACAAGTAGGAGAAACCAGCTGCCCTAGAGAAGACACCAAAATAAGTAGTAAAGCGAATACATTTTTTGGGGGAATGGGGGGGGGGGGGACCTTGCGAGGTGGAGGAACCTCCTGGCAAAAAGCCTCTTATCTCCATACTATTGAGGACAAGTGCCTCTTCCTAACAAACCAGTCCCATTCTGTGGGTGGGGGGCTTATATGAATTCTGTTCCCTTTAACAATAGGGGGTACCATGATATTGCCCCCATAAAACCCCAAAATGTCTCTCAATGTACATCTATCATCTCCCACAATGCAGATCCACATCAATCACAATACCCAATGACCACCAATATGCCAAAAGAAAAAAAATCTAATTGCTTAAGAAATTAAGTAGGGTATCACAGGAGACATCACTGATGTTTCACTCTCACTGAACGGGTGACGTTTCGGACATTTGACCGAATGCATGTACAGCCAAGGTTCAGACCTAACCTTAAGCTCATCCCTAGTGCAAAGTAAAAGACAGTGAGGTCAACATGGAATATCAAAGAAGCTTACATGTAATCATGGCTATGTGATGTTAGTTTTTAATATTTGGGCTTAATAACACTTTAATGCACTGTGGTATAGCATATGCTATTGGGTACAATTTTGCATGCTACAATGAAAACCCTTCTATCAGTTTTACTATAGCACTACTCTTATTGCTTACTCTGCTTTTGCCTTTTTACAATGAACAAACTGAAAGTATTATGCGGGGTCACCATATGAAGGATAAACCTCCCTTGATTAAATGAAATGTGTTTTCTGCTACTAGTGATTAGCGGGAGAAACTCAGAGATAATTTATGACCACCCACATCATAATTTAAAATATTGCTTTTCTTAATTACTTCCTCTAATGTATGCAATAAAAAGGAGTTTGCTTGTTTAAAGTAATAACACCTAATTCTAAGCCTAAATTAGAATCACGCACCCTCTAATAAATTGTAAGTGAGCATAGTACTTTAGATTAGTATATATATGCATCATGATATCATCTAATTTGCATCAGTCATTGGTCTAGGCTGTTGATGTCCCTTCTGTATACATAAATATCATTTTCTGCTCAACTGCTACATACGATGGAGTTTAATAACAGTTTCCATTACATTCTAAAAGAAAAAAGGTAAGTTTAGACATTATTATTAAAAGTATATTATTAGATTTCTTTTAACAACCATACAACATCTCTGATTGACCATTTTAGGCTATGAATCACTGATAAATTAGTTAAGGTAGCAGGATCCCCACAGTATTACATCCCACTCTCCCAAAACAATTGCCAAGTAAAAGGAGTGCCACCCAGCTACCATGAGTAGGTGGATGGCTCTTACTGTTTTTTTCCTGTAGCGGAACTGATCCTGTTGCTCAGCATAGGGTACTGCATAAAATTGTCCTGTCAGAAAACATACTCTACAGAGATTGTTTTTGACACCCTTGGTTCAGAAGATATCAACAGAACAGGTGGGCATTGAAACTATCTGCTGCCATTAACAAGCATTGCTGATTTTACTGCTAAGGAATCTAAAGGGGGCAGAGGAGAGATCTGGGGTCTAATAGATTCCATATCTCTCAGTTAAGCGTATATGTCAATGCCCATGCTATCACAAGGGATGTTGTTCATCCTTTATGATAGCAATACAATCGATAAAATAAATCAATAAATAAAGGGACCATGTAAAAAAAATATAATACATAAATAAATAATAAAAACATTTTTTTAAAGTGCTCCCGCCCCTCTATGCTCACATGCAAATGTGAACTAGCATTTTGGTCTCGCACACATAGGTAAACAGTGATCATACATGTGAATTGTATTGTTATGATGATCAGAATGAGAGCAATAAATCTAGTGCCAAACCATCTGTTTAATTTAAACTGGCAACCTATAAAGGCGTGTAAAGCATTGTCTATGGATAACCTAATGTTCTGTAATTTGTTGCTATTCCATGCAAGTGCACAATTTTAAAGTGTGACATGTTTCTTATCTTTTTACTTGGCTCCCTGATTGCCAGACGGCCCAACAATGCAGCTGCTGGCTGGCTCTCCCAGATCCCCTTACTACCAGATGCAGCTGGTAATGCAGGATATGTGGGTGGATGGAGAACGGGGAGGCTGCTCCGTCTAGCTGCTGGCCGGCTCTCCTGCCTCCCCCTCCCGCTGGCTGCAGCCACTTCTAGTGCAGGAAATGTGAATGGATGGAGGGTGAGGGGGGGGTTGCTTCATGCAACTTCTGGTCGGCTCTTTCACCCTCTTCCTGCCAGCTGCAGTAGCTGCTAGTGTGGGAGATCTGGATAGATGGAGAGCAGGGTGGGGGCTGGTAAACACATGTTTACCATTCCCTTTCCTTGAAGAATACAGGCAGCAATCACAGTACTGATCACATCTGTATTCATTAATCAATGACACATAGTCAACATTGTCAGTTTGTGAATGAAATATAGTAATCACTGTTTACTATATTTAATTTTATGAATGAATAGGAGTCTCTATACAGACTCCTATTCATTCATCCACAGTGCAGCTCAGGCTGCAGAGAAATGGACTGTCTTCATTCCCTTTCTCTGTCTCAAAGAAGAGACATTAGAGATCTGTTTAGACCCCTGATGTATCTCAAAAGCCCCCCCCCCCCAAAAAATTTTTTTATAAATAATAAAAAATTGTACCTGTACAAAAAAAATAAACAAAGTTGTAAAAATGTTTTAAATAAAACCATAAACATAGTAAGAGCCCTTTCACATGGGCTCTGTAAAGCAGATCTACCTGCTCAGTCTGCTATGCGGACACAGACACAGCTTGCTCTTCTCTATGGGACGGTTGGATGGAAACAGACTACCAGTCAATTTCCATCAGACTGCAATCCAATCCAATCTGCCAGGCAGGTGGGGAATAGATCTTCTGTCTGTCTGTTTTTGGCAAGATTGGATGGTGGTAAGTGTTGATGGACAGAAAGGGGTCGGACAAATTTAAATGGGTGGGTGCCCGATTTTAGTCTTGCCTAAGGCAGCACAAAACCATCCACTATAGATCAAAGCCCCAGAGCTCCGTATCAAAAGAAGTTCACAACCACAGTTACCAATTATGGAGCTAGAAAAAAGAGAAGCTTTGTGGTGCAGTAAACCTGCATAACATTTATTAGTAGGATAATTGCACTTACAATTCAGCAGGAATGTAAAAGCGTATATGGCTAGGTTCACGTATATGGGCTGGTACGCCCGCTGACCGGGGATTCTCGGTGGGATCCGATGAGGGGGTTTCACCTAGACGGGTATTTGTACTTTCCTGACTTGTTATTGTCTCAAGAAATGAGATACATCTGATGTACTGAAGGCCTGATCAGATGTGATCAATTTTCAGTGATTGACACCATAGTTTGTAGACTCTATAACTTTCACAAAGACCAAATAATATACACTAATGTGGGTTACTTTTACCAAAGATATGTAGCAGTATAAATTTTGGCCAAAATTTTAGAAGAAAAATTACTAATTAGCAAAATGTTATGACAGAAACAAAACGTAAATTTTGTGAAAAAAATGCCTTTTTCTTTATTTTATTTATAACACAAAAAATAAAAAACCCACTAGTGATTAAATACCACTAAAAGAAAGCTCTATTTGTGTGGAAAAAAGGATGCAAGTTTCATATAGGTACAGTGTTGCATGACTGAGTAATTGTCATTCAAACTGTGAGAGCGCTGAAAGCTGAAAATTGGTCTGGTCAGGAAGGGGGTGTAAGTACACTGTATTGAGGTGGTTAAACAATCCATATGCTCAAATGTAGGATGTGATTTGTCTCATTTATTCATAGGGAAATGAAAAGTTGTGCAAATCTTCATGAGTCTCATGAGGAAACCATTGAATGATAAAACATGTTGAGCAGAAACTACTGTACACATATTATGAAAGCTTGAATTTTTTGATAATGGTTTTATAAAAAATGGGTTTTAAAAAAACTTTTCGTACTCACAATAAATATGTTGTATTTTATTTAAATTCTCTGTTTTCATATTGTTCTGTCTGGCGCCTTTAAAAATCCCATTTATATATCTCCAAAATATTCTGTGCATCTTTGAGATGTGGCGCCTCATCCACAGATCCTGGACTGATATCAAAAATTCCTCCAAAATACCAATATATAGTTTGGCATCCTTGAAGACAATTAAACTTATATTCTGCCAAAATCAGTGTGGATCCATATAGATGAAAATTTTATTTTTCTAGTACAGATTGTAACATGGTAGAGCTAAAAAACATTTGACAAATGTCAGAGTATCATTGAGTTTTGTCAGATTTATTCATATCTGAAAACTATAACTGTCGGGGAACATTAAATTATGATAGCTAATAAATATATCTTTTTTTCTTTTTATTTCAATTAACTTTGTATTTAAAAATAGTATGCCTCTATAATGTAAACGTAAATTACTTTAGAGATCACCTCCGGGTTTCATCATTGTTAGGCTGAGGTAAGCATTTATAGCTCAGAATGGTAGGTAACTATCTCCATGCTGGAGGTTATAAAAAGTAATACATAGGCACTGAATCAAAGTGATAAGGTGAATCAAAATTATTGGAAATATCACAATTGACAGTTTGCCTTGATTCACACAGAATAATAAAAGCTAGTTAGCTCACTTACTATATCATATTATATTATTACTAGATGATTGACCAGATCAATATAGTATGTCATCGGTTAGGACTGCCAGTTTTCTGATGATAAATAAAAACTGTATTTCTGACGCGATGACGTACAGCACGTACGACGGGTATAGAAAAAGGAAGTTCAATAGCCAGTAACCAATATGTTCCTTCTCGTACTTGCTTCTGAGCATGCGTCATTCTTAGTCCGCCGGATTGTCTGCTGAAAGCCAAGTCCGGCGGACAAATTTTGAGTCAAAACTACTTTCTAATGCCGCGTACACACGATCAAACAATCGGGTGGAAAAGTCCGGCAAACTCAAGTCCGCCGGACAATCCCCCCGTGTGTAGCCTCCGGCAGACTTTTTTGACCCGAAAGTACGGCGGACTTAGAAAGTAGTTTTGCACTCCAATCTTCCCGCCGGACTCGCATTTCAGCGGACAATCCGGCCGTGCGTATGCCAGCCCACCGTACTTTTGAAATGAACGGACTTTTCCCGCCCGGAGAAAAGTCCACTCATTTCGAGCGGGTCTCCAGGTAGGCGGGGCCCACGAAGGAGACGTCGCTGGCCCCACCACCTGGTATGAACTTAAAGGGGAACCCCAACGCCAAAAAAATCGGCGTGGGGGTTACCCCCAGGTCCACATCAGACCCTTGTCCGAGCACGCTACCTGGCCGGCCAGGAAAGGGGGGGACGAGCGAGCGCCCCCCCCCTCCTGAGCCGTACCGGGCCGCGTTCCCTCAACATGGGGGGTGCCTTGGGGAAGGGGGGCCGTGCAGCCCCCCCACCCCAAAGCACCTTGTCCCCATGTTGATGAGGACAAGGGCCTCTTCCCGACAACCCTGGCCGTTGGTTGTCGGGGTCTGTGGGCGGGGAGCTTATCGGAATCCGGGAGCCCCCTTTAGTAAGAGGGACCCCGGATACCATACTATGTGAATGAGTATGGGGTACAATGTACAATGTACCCCTACCCATTCACCTGTGAAAAAAAGTACACAAAAAACACAACACAGGGTAAAAATAGTTTATTACACAGCTCCGGGGGTCTTCCGTCTTCGGGGGTCTTCTAGCCGGACTCATCCGCTTTCTTCTGCTAGCTCTTTTACTAGCGGAGGAGCCTGGCTTTCTTCCTCGCTGCCGGCCTCTTCTTCCGACTTCGGGGGTCTTGTCCACTCTTCGGTTCTTCTGCCGAGCCACCGCGCCTTCTTATAGCTCTTTCACAGGCGGTGGCCCGGTCTTCTGTCGCTGCTGCCTTCTGTTCTTCTCTTCTTCTCTTCAGATATTCTCTCCGCTCACAATGACGGGGACCGGGCGCGCGGCGACTTATATAGGGACATCACCGGATGATGTCCCCGCCTATTATGATGTCACAGTCCCAGCATCCTCTGGGACTGTGACACCATAATGGGCGGGGACATCATCCGGTGATGTCCCTATATAAGCTGTGCCATTGTGTGCCATAAGGTCCGTGCCATTGTGAGCGGAGGATGCGATGAGGCAACATCTGAAGAAAAGAACAGAAGGCGGCGGCGACAGCGGCGACAGAAGAACCGAAGAGGGGGACAAGACCCCCGAAGTCAGAAGAAGAGGTTGGCGGCGAGGAAGAAAGCTGGGCTCCTCCACTAGCAAAAGAGCTAGCAGAAGATAGCGGAGGAGTCCAGCGATAAGACCCCCGAAGACGGAAGACCCCCGGAGCTGTGCAATAAACTATTTTTACCCTGTGTTGTGTTTTTTTGTACTTTTTTTCACAGGTGAATGGGTAGGGGTACATTGTACCCCATACTCATTTACATAGGGTGGGGGGCCGGTATCCGGGGTCCCCCTTATTAAAG
Organism: Lithobates pipiens; assembly: GCF_037356315.1. NCBI lineage: Eukaryota > Metazoa > Chordata > Amphibia > Anura > Ranidae > Lithobates > Lithobates pipiens. The sequence continues at coordinate 285,480,737 of NW_027507748.1, read as the reverse complement.
GGGGCTCCCGGATTCCGATAAGCCCCCCGCCCGCAGACCCCGACAACCAACGGCCAGGGTTGTCGGGAAGAGGCCCTTGTCCTCATCAACATGGGGACAAGGTGCTTTGGGGTGGGGGGGCCGCGCCGCCCCCCTTCCCCAAGGCACCCCCCATGTTGAGGGCACACGGCCTGGTACGGCTCAGGAGGGGGGGCGCTCACTCGTCCCCCCTTTTCCTGGCCGGCCGGGTAGCGTGCTCGGACAAGGGTCTGATGTGGACCTGGGGGGAACCCCCACGCCGATTTTTTCGGCGTTGGGGTTCCCCTTTAAGTCCATACCAGGTGGCGGGGCCAGCGACGTCTCATTCGCTGGCCCCGCCTACCTGGAGACCCGCTCAAAATGAGCGGACTTTCCTCCGCGTGTGTGGGTGAGTCCGTTCATTTCAAAAGTAGGGCGGATAGTACTGCGGACTTAGTACGCCGTATTAGTCCGCTGAAAAAGTGCCGTGTGTGGGCAAGTAGCCCATTCGGAAAGTCGGACGAACAGTCTGGCGGGAAGTCCGCCAGACTAAGTCCGTCGGATAGTCCGCTACGTGTGTACGCGGCATTAGTCCACCAGACTTTACGATGAAAAAGTCCGCTGGAGCCCACACACGATCGAATTGTCTGGCGTAATGCGGTCCGGTGGACTAAGTCCGCCTGACAATTCGGTCGTGTGTACGTGGCATAACACTGACCTCAGGCTGCTGCCCTACAGACACCAACAAAGGCTAATATAGTAGGGAATTGCTTCTTGGTTTAATGTAATTGCAGAATCTCACCTTTGGTAGCTTTTGTGCCCACTACAGTGATTTTGTGTTTGGATTGCTTTCTGTTACTTTGGTAATGCCTTATCAAATGGGTGAGCATGCACTGGCATGAATTGTTGTGTGCATGTTGCCAACCAGCTCTGTGTGTTTCTGCAACACTGACAATATGGTGGTGATATTGAAAAACAGTACATGACTATTTTGCCATCTAGGCATGAAACTGGTAGAAGCCCATGTTAGAGATCCAATTTGGATAGCTGAACTAGACTTTGTATAGGAGGTTGTGTATCTCAACAAGCACCAGTAATGGCTTTTTTTACTTAAGCTTCATACACACTACTAGTTTTTTTGTGTTCAATCCAGAGGATTGAACAAAAAAAACTGACAGCTCAGCTGCTAAACTAACAATGGAATGTTAGTAAGGAGATCTCCCCTGCTGTGCTATTGTGTTCTGACAGGGGGCCACCAGAACACTCTGGTTAGAGCTCTCAGCCACTGGCTGAGAGCTTTGATCAGGAGCCCTCAGCTATTGGCTGAGAGCTCTGATCAGGAGCCAGTTGGCAGATCTTTTTTGGTCATGACCGTTTGACAGACAGATCCTTCTGTCGGACCAGCTGCTGTACACATGGGCTGAATGTTAGCTGGTCTTTATTGAACTGGCTGATGCCGCCAACATTCAATCAGTGTGTACTAGGCTTTATTTACTAATTATTGGTGGAACAGTTTTTGCCTTCTTTGACTAGGAATGAGCCCAATGTTCAAGTCAAACGTAAGTTCGACTTGAACATTGGGTGTTCACTCGTTTGCTGAATTTAGAACATTATAGGGCATTCGTTGGAAATTTGAGCTCCCGCGGAATGCCCCATATTGACCTGCATGCTTTGGCCAATCACAGCGCGTTCTGCTGAGAGAGCCATGATTGGCCAAAGGGGGCAGAGTCCACGCCCCACACTATGTTAGGCTGCTTACATAGTGGTTGCACATAGTTTTGTGAATGAGAGCAGCAACATTTGTAAAGGAAAAAATGCCATTTAAAACTGCTTGAGGCTGTAATGGATCCCTGCAATATAGATAAAAATCATTGAAAAAAATGGCATGCCCCCCCCAGTCAATTACCAGTCCCTTTGGGTCTGGTATGGATATTAAGGGAAACCCTGTGCCCAAATAACAAAAATGACTTTGGGGGTCCCCCAAAATACATACCAGACTCTTATTCGAGCACGCAACCTGGCAGACCACAGGAAAAGGGGGGAACGAGAGTTTGTCCTCCTTGAACCGTACCAGGCCGCATGCCCTTCGACCGCAGCACAGACAGACCGAGAAAAAAAGAAGAAAATCTCTGCCTCAATGGGAGGTGTCCTGCCGACTGCAGGCTTTTTGCAATGACAGTTGTTATATAGCTGAGGGCGGGGCCACCCGGTGACGTAAATGGGTGACCCCACCCCCTCTGATGTTACGTGATGTCAGATGATGTCAGAAGGGGGCATGGTCACCCACTTACGTTACCGGGTGGCCCTGCATTCAGCTATATAGGAGCTGTCAGGGCAAAAAAGACTGCAGTCACGGAACCCCTCCCATCGAGGCAGAGTTTTTTCTCAAGTCGTTGGCCCTGGGATCGAAGATGGATTTACATTACAGGACATTTTTTTTTTTTTTAGATAATGGACTTTTCTAAAACTGTCTCCTGTCATTTTTACTTTTTCAACACCTTTTTGTTGAATGAGTAGGGGAATAATGTACCCCATATCCATTCACATGGGGGGCAGGATCTGGGGGTCCCCTTGTTAAAGAGGACTTCCAGATCTCGATAAGCCCCCCGCCCGCAGACCCCACAACCACCGGGCAAGGTTTGTGTGGAAGAGGCCCGTGTCCCCATCAACATTGGGACAAGGTGTTTTGGGGGAGACCCCAAAACACCCTCCCCATGATGAGGGCATGTGGCCTGGTGCTGTTCATGTCCCCCCTTTTCCTGTAGCCTGCCAGGTTGCTTGCTCAGATAAGGGTCTGGTATGGATTTTGGGGGAACCCCAAGCCATTTTTTTAAATTGTGCTGTGGGGTTCACCTTAAAATCCATACCAGACCCGAAGGGCCTGGTATGGATTTTGGAGGGACCCCTAGGCATTTTTTTTTTCATTTTGGTGCGGGGTTCCCCTTAATATTAATACCAGACCTAAAGGGCCTGGTAATGGACTGGGGGGACCCATGCCATTTTTTCAATGATTTTTGTCGGGGCACGACAATACATTACAGCTGCGAGCAGTTTTACTTTTTTTTTTTTCCTTTAGAAATGTAATTTTTCTGTGGTACTGTTCGAAACATGGGAAAGATGCACTACTTTACAGGCAGACTAAGGACACCCCAGGTAGATGTTTGAAGGAACATTTCATTTTTCACAAGCAATATTGAAATCACTGTTCCTGAAAAAATTGCAATTTTTAAAACATTTTTAAAACTTTTCTTTGCATTGATACATGTCCCCTGGGACAAGACCCAGGTCTCCAAACACTTTTTATGGCAATAACTTGCATATAATTCTTTAAAATTAGCACTTTTGGTTTTTCATGTTCGTGTCCCATAGACTTTACAGGTGTTCGCACAAAATTGTTGCTTGTTCGCAAGTTCTGGTGTTAATCAAACAGGGTGGGTGGGGGGGTGTTCGGCTCATCCATATCTTTGACAACGACTGTCTAATAAAACAGCAAGAGTGTTCCGGGGGGAGGTCTGTGCAGGGTTGCAGAAAGGGAAGTTTCTACTAGGTTCTACTAATTGCTATTATAGCTTAGGGTATACAGTGCATCTGGACTATTCACAGTGCTTTACTGTTTCCACATTTTGTTATGTTACGGTCTTATTATAAAATGGATTAAATTCATTATTTTCCTCAAAATTCTACAAACAATACCCCATAATGACAATGTGAAAGTTTGTTTGAAGTCTTTGCAAATTTATTAAAAATAAAAAAACAAAAAAGATCACATGTACATACTGTAAGTATTCACAGCCTTTGCCATGACACTCAAAATTGAGCTCAGGTGCATCCTGTCTCCACTGATCATCCTTAAGATGTTTCTACAATTTGATTGGAGTCCACCTGTGGTAAATTCAGTTGATTGAGCATGATTTGGAAAGGTACACACCTGTCTATATAAGGTCAGACAGTTAACAGTGTATGTCAGAGCACAAACCAAGCCATGAAGTTCAAGAGCTCCAGCAATTCTCTGTGGAGAGAAGAGAACCTTCCAGAAGAAAAAACAGCTCTGCAGCACTTCACCAATCAGATGTTTATGGTAGAGTGGCCAAATGGAAGCTACAATTTAATAAAAGGCACATGACAGCCCATCTGGAGTTTGCCAAAAGGCACCTGAAGGACTCTCAGACCACGAGAAACAAAATTCTCTGGTCTGATGAAACAAAGATTGAACTCTTTGGCCTGAATGGCAAGTGTTATGTCTGGAGAAAACCAGTAACCGCTCATCACCTGGTCAATACCATCCCTACAATGAAGCAGGGTGGTGGCAGCATCATGCTGTGGGGATTATTTTCAGTGGCAGGAACTGGGAGAAGATCAAAGGCAAGATAAATGCAGCAATGTACAGAGACATGCTTGATGAAAACCTGCTCCAGAGCACTCTGGACCACAGACTGGGGTGAAGATTCATCTTCCAACAGGACAACAACCCTAAATACACAGCCAAGATAACAAAGGAGTGGCTATGGGACAACTCTGTGAATGTACTTGAGTGGCCCAGCCAGAGCCCTGACTTGAACCTGACTGAACATCTCTAGAGAGAAAATGGCTGTGCATTGATGCACCCCATCCAACCTGGTGGAGCTTGAGAGGTCCTGCAAAAAAGAATGGGAGAAACTGCTCAAAAATAGGTGTGCCAAGCTTGTAGCATCATTCTCAAAAACGCTTGAGGCTGTAATTGATGCCAAATGTGCTTCAACAAAATATTGAGCAAAGGCTATGAATATTTATGTACATGGAATTTTTATTTTATTTTTTTCTTTAATAAATTTGCAAATATGTCAAACATCTTTCACATTGTCATTATGGGGTAGGTATTGTTTGTATAATTTTGAGTAAAATAATGAATTTTCATGCATCTTGGAATAAGTCTGTAACATAATAAAAATGGGAGAATGCTGTGGGGATTATTTTCAGTGGCAGGAACTGGGAGAAGATCAAAGGCAAGATAAATGCAGCAATGTACAGAGACATGCTTGATGAAAACCTGCTCCAGAGCACTCTGGACCACAGACTGGGGTGAAGGTTCATCTTCCAACAGGACAACAACCCTAAATACACAGCCAAGATAACAAAGGAGTGGCTATGGGACAACTCTGTGAATGTACTTGAGTGGCCCAGCCAGAGCCCTGACTTGAACCTGACTGAACATCTCTAGAGAGAAAATGGCTGTGCATTGATGCACCCCATCCAACCTGGTGGAGCTTGAGAGGTCCTGCAAAAAAGAATGGGAGAAACTGCTCAAAAATAGGTGTGCCAAGCTTGTAGCATCATTCTCAAAAACGCTTGAGGCTGTAATTGATGCCAAATGTGCTTCAACAAAATATTGAGCAAAGGCTATGAATATTTATGTACATGGAATTTTTATTTTATTTTTTTCTTTAATAAATTTGCAAATATGTCAAACATCTTTCACATTGTCATTATGGGGTAGGTATTGTTTGTATAATTTTGAGTAAAATAATGAATTTTCATGCATCTTGGAATAAGTCTGTAACATAATAAAATTGGGAGAATGCTGTGGGGATTATTTTCAGTGGCAGGAACTGGGAGAAGATCAAAGGCAAGATAAATGCAGCAATGTACAGAGACATGCTTGATGAAAACCTGCTCCAGAGTACTCTGGACCACAGACTGGGGAGAAGGTTCATCTTCCAACAGGACAACATCTTGGAATAAGTCTGTAACATAATAAAATTGGGAGAAATTGATGCAAACGAATGAGAAACTAATGCACTGTATAAATTCAAGGATTACAATTCCACATAAGCTTTATACGTTAATGTTATTTTAAAAATCATTATTTTTAAATCTCCAGCTTTCATTAAAAAAAACACCTACTCATTCTGCTATGAAGGTTCTTGTTCAAGTTCTTCCTTTTATAAGGTGACAATGCTCACACAAAAACATGCTATTGTATTGTTAATCTGCCACAACAGGGGCGTAGATAAGTGGGGAGTCAGGGGTGTTCAACCCCCCAGAGCATCCTGGCAAAATGCCCAGACAGTGTCCCTGCTGTTTAGCCTTGCTGTTTAGCCTCAGCATCAGCACAGTAGAAGCAATCAGAGTTTCAGAGTGCAGCAGCCAGACCCCCTTCTATTGTGACACATCCCCTTAGTTTAATAAGGGGAAGCCACTGAAAATCATGAAATTACTACAAGGTCATAGATGCTGGCAATGGTTGAGGGAACTCCTAGACTGCTCCTCGTGGTATCATCTGACACAGCCGAAGGGAGACTGGGGATGCTGAAGTTTTCCTACTCCTGTGCCATGCTAAATCTGAGGTCTGGTAAGTGGGAAGGCATTAACTTTTTGTTTAAGGAAGGAGGAAGTGAGAATTCCACCCTGGGGGAGTTTCTTTTGGTGGAGGGTTAAGGAAAAGGGGTGGATTTGCTTTTGGAGAAGGGGGGAGTTTGTTGTAGAGAAGTTTACAGGGGGTGGTTAATGACAGGGATTTGCTTCTGGGAGGGAATTTCATTGGATGAAGGGAGATTTTCTTCATAATTAGGAATCTTTGCTGGGGGAGAGGGTGCTCACTGAGGGAGATAGTTTTGCTTTGTACCCTTACCCTTGTACTGTGGATCAAGGAGAGTTGCCAGCCAGTAATGATCCCTCTTCTTGATCCGGTGAATATGAGGATCCTTCTGCAGGCTTTACAGGATCAGGGAGGGCATGCAGCGTAGGTTAGCTGAGGCAGCCCTCTGGGTCACTAAGGACGACATGATCTGCAGCCACCTTCTCCCAGCCATGTACAAGTCCACGGGTTTCTTGGGACTGTAAATCATCCCTAAAAGACTGCTGCTGATGCTGAGTGCCAGGCTCCACCTCCGTGCTGACACAATCCTCCTCTTCCTCTTTGTCCTCTTCCTGTGTGATCGGCGGGACAGAAGGAACACTGTCTGGATAAATGGGGCCTTGAGAGGCAAGGAAGACCTCCTCTTCCTGCCTCTGTTCTGCCTCAAGTGTCCTGTCCATTATTCCATGCAGCGTATGCTCCAACAGGTGGACAAGAGGTACAGTGTCACTGATTCATGCACTTTCACTGCTCACCATCCTCGTGGCCTCCTCAAACGGTGACAGGACAGTGCATGCATCCCTGATCATGCCCCACTGGCGTGGGGGAAAAAAACGAGCTCACCTGACCCTGTCCTGGTGCCGTAGTCACACAGGTACTCACTGATGGCCCTCTACTGCATGTGCAGCCGCTGCAGCATGGCCAATGTTGAGTTCCACCTGGTGGGCATGTCACAGATTAGGCGGTTCTTGGGCAGGTTCAATTCCTTTTGGAGTTCAGCCAGCCGAACACTGGCATTATATGACCAGCGGAAATGCGCACAGACTTTCCTGGCCTGCCTCAGGACATCCTGTAATCCCAGGTACCTGCCCAAGAATCGCTGCACCACCAAGTTAAGGATGTGAGCCACACAGGGCACATGGGTCAGTTGTCCCTGTCGGAGAGCAGAGAGGAGGTTGGTGCCATTGTCACAAACAACCATCCCTGGCTTAAGCTGCCGTGGCGTCAACCATCTCTCAGCCTGCCCCTACAGAGCTGACAGAATATCTGACCCAGTGTGAATCCTGTCCCCCAAGCACACCAGAGCAAGCACAGCATGGCATCTTTTTGCCTGCATACTTGTGTAGCCCCTTGACCGCCTACAGAACACCGCTGGTTCTGAGGACAAAGCAAAGGAAGAGGCCATGGAGGAAGAAGAAGAGGAGGGGGTGGAGGAGAGAGGTGTTTCACAACCAGTAGTAGCATTTTGGAGTCGTGGTGGCGAACCAACCTCCAACACTACTGCACCTTGTCCTGCATCCTTCCTAGCTGCCAGAAGAGTCACCCAATGCGCCGTGAAAGATAGATAATGTCTCTACCCATGCCTGCTGGATCATGAGGCAGCAGTAATATGCACCTTACCGCTGACCGCCCTGTCCAGCGAGGCATGGACATTGCCTTCCACATGCCGGTAGAGAGCTAAAATCCCCTTCCATGAGAAAAAGTGGCGTTTGGGAACCTGCCACTGAGGAACCACACATTGCATAAACTCACGGAAGGGGGCCGAGTCTACCAACTGAAAAGGCAGCAGTTGAAATGCTAGCAACTTAGCCAAGCTGGCATTCAACCACTGGACATGTGGGTGGCTGGGAGTGAACTTCTTTTGACGGTCCAGCAGCTGGAGCAGGGAAATTTGCCTGGTACAATCAGACATCGGTGTACTGCTAGCAGAGTGGCCGCAAGTACTTGGCTGTGACACACCTAATTCTACACCTTCATTACTCTCAGTGCAGGTTTCAGAGAGGACTGAAGGTACAGAGAGGTTGGATATCCCATGTCACAGATCAGCTGCTGAGCTTATCTGTGTCTCACCTTTACTGCTGTAGGTCAGCTGGCCCCTTTTGTTCCACTAGCTGGTGTTCAGCTCTGTGCACGCTGCAGCTATGGGTGTCGCTGGTCCTCACCTGTTGCCTAATATATGATTCCTTCCTGCTACTTCCTGTCCAGCCCCTCATGTGCTTCTCTGTTTAAATCCCTTTCAAACCAGCTACTGATTGCTTGAGCAACATTTGTTTCTGAGCTCCCTTCGTGTAACCTGTTTTACCTGACCTCTCGTGAACTGATTTCTTGTGTACCGGCTTGTTCTGATTACTGCCTGTACTGCCATCCTGCCTGTGGCCAATTATGGCTCTCTTCGCTGCCGGCACTGTGATTGGCCAAGTATGTGGATCATAGTGCATGCTTGGCCAATCATCAGCCAGCAATGCACTGCGATGCTGCAGTGCATTGTGGATGAATATGGCGCAAACAGCCCATAAACTTCTGGCTTTGCCGAACGGGCTCATCCCTACTGACCAGGTCCAAAGGGCACCATCCTTTGGTAAGCAGTGCACAATATTTTTTTTGTTCCCATCTCTTAAAACATTTCATAACATTTCTTAGGACAGGTTTAAGGTTTAAATAAATCACTGAATTTACTGCCTACCACATTATGTTGCACCTTGCTCAACTTGCATAGTAAGGTTAGCTAAAATTCAGTCTTGGGTCTCATTCACACATCTTACATGACCATGGTACAGCAAACACCTGCCCCCGGGATCTCAGATGCTCCAATATCTGCTTAGCCTTGTACATCTGAGTTATGGGCTGAAAAGAGCCAAGACTGTCTGTTGCTGTAAACATCCAGTAGTTATCTGCAGGTAGGGATACATTTTTGCCCTTGGATAAAATCTCTCTGCATCCAGGGTTAGAAATTTGTCCCTAACAGCAGGTAACCACTGTGACTCACGGTTTGTTAGTGTGTTGCTCAGGCTCAATCAATGTGGGGAGTAATGTAGATGATACCGAATGTGCAGCAGGAGTGCCAGCAAGGGAAAGAACTCATCACAGCTGCTGTAGTCACTAAAGAGAAGAGAAGAAAAAAATCCCTGGTGCCACACATCCACGGAGTCCTATGGTAATGTAGTAGTGATGGGAGAGAATACCTCAGCCGGGTTTCCGCCAGGCCACACCTCAATGTGTTTTGCTTTGTCCCCCAAAGCTTAAACATGGGGACCACTGGATGTGCAGATGCATGTTAACAGCATTGTCTCTTTTCAGCCCATCACTCAGGTGAACAGGCTGAGCAGCTGACAAAAATTGGAACATCTGGGATCCTGGCAGTAGCTATTCATGGTATATTTGCCATTCCATGGCCATTTAGAACATATGGATGAGATCTAATGAGATCCTGGTTCACACCGTATGTTTTTTTTTTTTAGTTCAACCCAGTGGGCTAAACGAAAAAGAAAAACTATGGAGCTTAGGAGCAGCTTGCTGTACTAATGAGTACACTACTGCACCACAACTGCGTGCATTGCATTTCAGTTAAATGGGGATCATTTTTGCTGCGTTGCATTGCAAAACTTTATGGCCCCACTCTGCTGTCACAAGTTTTTACTGTACCTCCCCCAAGATAAAAGTGTAAATGATGCCTTTAAGTTTTAAAGACCTGAACCCCCCCCCCCAGGAAAAAAAAATATCTAAGACCATGTGCCACACGACCCTCAGATAAAAACTACAAGTAGTTTTGTCAACACACATTAATAAGGCATGATCCAATGTTGTCACAACCTGGAAGCTTACTCTTAAAAATTCCTTTGCAAAAAAGTTTGCTGGGTAACATCAATGTAAAGGACAACAAAGGATGGAAAACATATGAAAACAAGTATTGTGTTAAAAAAAACTGTGGTTTGGTATACACAGTGCTTTAGCAAACTAAAGGTCTTTAAGGTAAGGGTTACATCTGAAGATTTGCAGCAAAATGCAATAACACTGTTGACTTGCTAGAAGCCAATGACCCTGGAGTCAAGTAATAACAGCAGTGGGTTAAAACCAGGTGAGGGGTTTGGGCTTCTAATTCTTTTAGTGCCAGATTTCATTTGTAAAAGCAAGCAGGGACCGTTACAGTTGTTACAGTTGTTTCCTTTATCATGGCCTTTACAAAAACAATTCTAAAGGATATAAATGGCCATAGTAAAAGTGGAGCTAGCTTCATGTAATCCATTCTGCAGCCGCATACATGCAAGAAAGTGAACACATAGCTTTAACGTGGTTGCCAAATGCAGTACTGCAGTTTGAAGGGTGGTGTATTGAGGAGTTTCAGCACCTAAAGTAATGAGATTAAGAAGAATATTGTTATTCCAAGACCACAACTGAACATACAGGAAGCCAAGACGCAGATGGCAGGTGGCTGTCATGAGCTTATTACTCTTAATTGGAAAAAACAGCTTTACTTACATTTTAAATTATCAGAAATTAAGAACAGAACATAATCAAGTATAAAAAATATACTTATCACTGGAAACTTGTACCTAATCCTTATTAATCCAAGCTTCTGGGAAAATTCAGCTAATTCATAGTCTTGTAACATCCTCTCTTTCACTAACACCTTAGGGCATGTGCATTGAAATCTTGTCAGTAGTTTCTTTCTTCACATTGTCCATACTAATCTAGAGCACGCTTTCCCTCTGGGGTTTATGCTGCTATTCTCTTTTGCAATCTAAAGTAAAACCATTTTAATGTGGGGAACATGCAGCACTTACAGAATAGACCCGGGGAAATGTTCCCTTTAGAGCACTAAATATAAATCGCCAAAATATAGAAAGTCAATTCAATTTCACCTGTAAATGCTCATAGCAGTGCTTAGTGTCTGGAGTTTGGTGAGTTGGATATGAGAGAGAGAGAGACTGAGCTGCTGGCTTTTTGTAAAGAAGTATTTTAAGATAAGTAATGTGTCCCACCAAGTAACTTGACTTAGCTTATGCTTGACTGCTGCCCATCTCTAAAATAAGCTAATGGGATATCAGCACTGCAGTAGAGATGAGCAAGTCGACTTGTCTGATTGATTTTAAATGGAATTGGATGATTCATTCATATTGAAATTATGGTGGTAATGTGCAGTAAGCTTCCCAATGTGCCTTGCATATACTCTTTGTACCAAATGTACCTGTCAAACAGCCGGTAAGGGAGGGTTATATAATTACGCATAAAGCACATCTAAAGCATGCTGTTTTTTATTTCTACTAACCCTGTTGTTTTTCATCACTCATCTCCATCCTCTGCACATAAACTGATAACTGCAGTGTTTTAAGTCTCGTACACATGGTACAAAAATCAGCAGGGGATTGTCATTTGACAGGCCGTTGTCTGGAGTTAAATTACATTTTTGTCAAACGACAGCTCCATGTCAGATTTTCGTATGGTCAGTACATAAATCCGTCATACAAAAGTCGAAAGTACAAACACGCATGCTTGGAATCAATGCTCACCAAACACAAAATTAGCAGAAGCGGCCCAAAGAGTGGTGCTCAAGAGCTGAAATTTCTCGTAGTACGTCACTACGTTGTGTTTGTGGCATGACAATTGTGTAACATTAGTATGCAAGACAAGATCTTGGCACACGCCACTTAACAAAAATCAGACGCTCACTGTCCAACAATCGTACCATATGTACGAGGCTTTACTTGAGTGTAATTATTACAACTGTGTGTTAAGTTGTTTGCATACAGCAAAAAAAGTGACAAAAACACTATCATACATTATATGTGAATAGCCTTGCCTACAAAAAGGTTTGTTGGTTGTATTTTTCTGTCTTATCAGCCTGACACCTTTCCAGTGCGGGAGATTTACTAAAACTGATGCACACAGAATATGGTGCAGCTATGCATGGTTACCAATCAGATTATAACATCAGCTTGTGCAATTAGGCATTGACAATAAAACCTAGAAGCTGATTGGTTACTATGCACAGCTGCACCAGAATCTGTGTGCGCCAGTTTTATATAAATCTCTTCCCCAATGTAACCAGGTCTTGGATCACCCTAAGTACAACACTGCAGTACACAATACAGCCTGGTCTAGAAACTACCTATTTTTCTGGTTGTACTGTGATGGAGCACTAACACATTGAAGAGGTTTTTTATTTAGATGCTCAGAAACAAAAAAAACAATACTCACTTTACATGATTACATTAACTATTCCTGCTGAATGTGCTACCCAATGCGACTGACTCCACAAACCTTTTCATGTTTTTGTTGCTCCCAAACTCAATGTCTCAGGTACAACAGCTGAAAAAAGGATACATTAGTAATATTTATCATATTAATTTACCACAGTGCTTGGAATTAACATCAGAATATGATGGTCCAGGTATATTTCACCTGGAACTAAAAAGGTAGTTTAAACATTGAAGTTAGGGCAGCACAGCCTAGTACAGTTATATGAAAAAGTAAGTTCACCCAACTGAAATTGTTGATTTCCATATTTAAACAGGTAAACTTTAGATATTCATTCAAACACAGCCAGATAACGATATACGGTACTTGAATAAAAACACAAGGAAAATGTGCCCCTTTAGTTATTGACAAAATATATATATAAAAATAAAAAAAAGGGTCCGGTGCAATTGAGAGATGCAATAATTCAATGCAATATACAAATGTCTATATACCACTATGCAATTTTAATCCAAAAAGGAGGAAAGAATATTTAAAAAAATGATTAGAAAAATCAAAGTCAAATAGCAATCCTAACACCACAAAATGTTGAAACATCTTCTTACTTCCATTATAAACTCCACCACATGTGCATATAGAACAGACACTCACCACAAGTTTTGACCCCCAATTAAAGAAGGCTAAAAAGGCTTATTCTAATATATTTTCAACCAGAGTGGGTCTGGTAGCCTTTCTTCACTTTCCAACAGCAATATTCACTTTCTACATACTCAGCCACAAACCAAGAAGTATTCCAAATATAATTAAATCATTGTGCAGTATTTATTGATTTAAACTTTTGCCATAAAATAAAAGTACAGCTTATTCACTTGTAATGGTGCCCTAAGATCTTCACCAGTGGAAATAGCTTTGTTTTTTGGAGGTTTGCTCTGCTGAACTTGGTAAGTAAAATTAAATTGTGTTCACCTTACAATTTAATGACCCTCAAGATACTACCCTGAATAGTATTACAAAACATAATTTTGAAGAGAAAACACCTCAAAGTATAGTGTGAAATGAGATGGGAGCTATCGGTGAAGGACATAACACAATCACTGAGAATAAAAGACCTGTTTTCGTTCAACTTTCTCATATACAAACAATATATAAATTAATTCAACCCACCACCATATCCAGTATAAAGGGTCTAATAATACTGGATAGATGGTCCTGCAAAGGAACAATCCAATGCAAGCCTTTAACTGGATAAGACACACAGAACAGAGCTTGGCTCTGCCCCCCACTCCCTCGTCACTGGCTGTGATTGCCACTAGTGGGAGCCTTGGAAGGGAGAGAACTGAGAGAGCTTCAGCTTTCGTACCATAGCTGGATCAAGATAGGGCTCGGGTATGTATTTAGGGAGGCTGCGGCAATGAGTGAAGTAAAATAAAACACCTTCAGCCTTTAGAACCACTTTTAGAATGAAGGTAAGGTTGGAGTTCAGGTTTGATGACTAGATTTGACATGCAATCCCCCTCCAACTGTTTCAAGTTGTTTTTATTTATGTCAATATAAACAGTGGGCTTTTTATTAAGAACACGTCAACAGCTTACCTTACAATCCTTAACTAAGTGGCAAAAAACCTTAGTAGGATAGCAAAGGATCTACAGTAATCTGTCATATTTGTAAATGTAAAATAATTTTCCGAAACCGATATTTGCACTAGATAAAGATTATTTACTTGCGTTAAAAGCCATGAAATGTATGAGTTTTTCAATAAAGCTATTTTTCTGCATATAGACACATTTTTGGTATTAGGCTACTGTATCTTCCCCCACATGACACACACACACAGGTTTATTTACTAAAAGCAATTACACTTTGCACTACAGGTGCACTTGAAAGGGCAGTCACTGTAAATCTGAGGGGAAGATCTGAAATTAATGGAATCTCTGCTGGTTTTATCATTCAATCATGTGCAAGCAAAAATGCTGTTTTTTATTTTCCTTGCGTGTCCCCCTCGGATTTACAGTGACTGCACTTCCAAGTGCCAATACCCTGCAATGCTCTGCAACACAATACTCTGCAATGCCCTGCAACACTCTGCAATGCTCTGCAACACCCGCCAATACCCTGCAACACTCTGCAATGCTCTGCAACACCCGCCAATACCCTGCAACACTCTGCAATACCCTGCAACACCCGGCAATACCCTGCAACACTCTGCAATGCTCTGCAACACCCGCCAATACCCTGCAACACTCTGCAATGCTCTGCAACACTCTGCAATGCTCTGCAACACCCGCCAATACCCTGCAACACTCTGCAATGCTCTGCAACACCCGCCAATACCCTGCAATGCTCTGCAACACAATACTCTGCAATGCCATACTCTGAGATACCCAGCCATACTCGGAGATACCCAGCCATACTCGGAGATACCCAGCCATACCCAGCCATAGTCGGTGATACCCTGCAATACCCAGCCATAGACACCCCCCCTCCCTCCGCCCTCCGGTGCTTCTACCCACTCGCCAATACAATCAAAGCCAGAATCTTTTTTTTTTTTTCCAGCTTAGAGGTGAGATGCGGGGTCTTATTGACCCCATATCTCACTGTAAAGAGGACCTGTCATGCCATATTCCTATTACAAAGGATGTTTACATTCCTTGTAATAGGAATAAAAGTGATCAAAAAAATTTTTTGAAGGGGGAAAAAATGTCAAACTAAAATAAAGTAAAATGAACAATACATTTTTTTTTTTTTTTAAAGCGCCCCTGTCCCCATGTGCTCGCATGCAGAAGCGAACGCATACGTAAGTCCCGCCCACATATGAAAACGGTGTTCAAACCACACATGTGAGGTATCGCTGCGAACGTTAGAGCGAGAGCAATAATTCTAGCCCTAGACCTCCTCTGTAACTCAAAACATATAACCAGTAAAAAAAAAAATAATCGTCGCCTATGGGGATTTTTAAGTAGCGACGTCTGGTGCCATTCCACGAGCGTGTGCAATTTTGAAGAGTGACATGTTAGGTATCTATTTACTCAGCGTAACTTCATCTTTTACATTATGCAAAAATTGGGCTAACTTTACTGTGTTTTTTTTTTTATGCACAAAACTGTATTTATCCAAAAAAAACATTCAAAAAAATTGCTGCGCAAATACCGTGCGAGATAAAAAGTTGCAACAACCACCATTGTATTCTCCAGGGTGTTTGCTAAAAAAACATATATAATGTTTTGGGGTTCTATGTAATTTTCTAGCAAATAAATGATGATTTTTACATGTAGGAGAGAAATGTCAGAATTGTCCTGGGTGCTCCAGAACGCCTGATGGCGCTCCCTGCATGTTGGGCCTCTGTATGTGGCCACGCTGTGTAAAAGTCTCACACATGTGGTATCGCCATACTCAGGAGTAATAGCAGAATGTGTTTTGGGGTGTAATTTGTGGTATGCATATGCTGTGTGAGAGAAATAAACTGATAATATGACAATTTTGTGAAAAAAAAAGTAAAAAAAATCTTGATTTTGCAAAGAATTGTGGGAAAAAATGACAACTTCAAAAAACTCATAATGCCTCTTACTAAATACCTTGGAATGTCTTCTTTCCAAAAAGGGGTAATTTGGGGGGTATTTGTACTTTTCTGGCATGTTAGGGTCTCAAGAATTGAAATAGGCCGTCAGTACTTCAGGTGTGATCAATTTTCAGATATTGGCACCATAGCTTGTGGACTCTATAACTTTCACAAAGACCAAATAATATCCACCAATTTGTACTTATTTTTACCAAAGATATGTAGTGGTATAAGTTTTGGCCAAAATGTATGAAGAAAAAATTACTAATCTGCTAAATTTTATAACAGAAACAAAGAAAAATTCATTTTTTTACAGAATTTTCTGTATTTTTTCTTTTATAGCACAAAAAATAAAAAAACGAGCGGTGATTAAATACCACCAAAAGAAAGCTCAATTTGTGTGAAAAAAAAGGACAAAAATTTCATATAGGTCCAGTGTTGCATGACTGAGTAATTGCCATTCAAAATGTGAGAGCACCGAAAGCTGAAAATTGGTCTGGTTATTAAGGGTGTTTAAGTGCCCAGTGGTCAAGTGGTAATACAACTAATTAAATTAATACAAATACTCACAGAGACTGGAGACATACTCCAGCAAATGGCCAAAGACTACTGAAATGTTATAGGTGACTAGGAGATGCAAGCAAATAAAGGAGCGGGTACCTGCCAAAACAAGGTACCCCCCACCCCCCCAAAAAATGTTTCTTTAATTGCCTTACAGACCAGGTTTAAAGCCAATTTACTATGAGAGATACAGTATGTGCTACCTTGCCCCCTCCTCAAAAAACAAAACAAACATGTGCTCCACCAAAATTAAAATACATTTGCGAAGAAAATAAAATTACCAGGAACCCAACATAATTGATTTTCAAAGATGGAAAGCTTTGTCAGGGTTGCAAAAAGTGAAAAAAAAAAAAAAATATGTGTAGCAGTCACGACATGGCAGCAAAATGGCCAATAAATTGGAATATAGGCCTGGATTAAAAATAAAGAAGCTGTATACTAAGTAAATTTTTATATATATATATATATATATATATATATATATATATATATATATATTTTTTTTTTTTTTCTTCCTTTTTTGAAAGTGCTCATAAAATATAATTTTATGTTCCATTTTATCATTTAACCAGTTCCCGACCAGGTCACGCAGATATACTGCGGCAGAATGACTCCCCTGGGCGAAACCACGTACGGGTATGTCATTCTGCTTTTCGCCCACCAGAGGGCACGCACGCATGCCAACTGCACAGCAGGGGACCTGATGCGCGTGGCTGGTGAGCACGATTTCTGCTAGCCACACGCGATCGCATGCATGAGCACCAGCATGGGGATTTGTCTGTCACAAATCCCTGTGCTGTCAGGGAAGAGGAAACACATAGTTTGTTCCTACTACGTAGGAAAAACAATACAATATGTCTCCTCTCCTGGTAAAAATTGGAAGAAGGATCCTCCTGAAGAGTCATCACTACAGCTTTCATCTCTGCATACTGACTAGATTCTCCAATTCCGGTCTCCTGCAGGACTGTGTCTGTACTTGGGTTGTAGTCTGCTGCTGTCCATTTATGTCCAGACTGGGTGACTATGGCTGAACCATCAGTGAACCACTCTGAGTCTGTCAGAAGACATGAAGGAGTCAAAGGTTGGAGCCTCTTGAATGGGGGATGACTGCAGCACCGGAATTTCTTCCTCTGGCTGGGTGCTGGTAAAAGGAGCAAGCCCTGACGGGGCGTGGCCTGGCCGCTGAGAGAGATGGCCACCTGAATTCGCTGCTCCGCTACTCCACAAGCTTAATAGGCATATCCAGCCTTCTCCAGACCAGCGCTCACCCTCCGAACGGAGGGACACATACTGGGCCCTCACCTGGTTATGTCTCGAAAGCAGCAGCAGCTCAAGACATCCCGCAGGCTGCTGGATCACTATATGCAGCCCTCACAACAAGGGAGACAACATGACGCCGGCAGGGAGTGCGGGGACACGGAGCGGCCACCGGATCAATCTATAGCGGCCCCCCTGCTCTTCCTGACCTGGAGGACGAAATGGAACAGACCGCAGAGCCTTCTCCCTCTCCAGGTGACAGAGGTAAGAGGATTGCTGAAACGCCTGCACAATCCCCTGACAAGCTACCTCCCAGCAAGAAGCAATATGGCGCTGGAGCTTGTAGTCCCACACCAGACCCTCACACCTCACAGTCGCTGGCTGCATACCCTACAACTGATAACCCAGCCTCTGAACACTCCCTAAAAGCCATGCTACTATCCCTGCAAGCTGACCTTCACAGGGAATTAAAAATATCTATTAGCCAGATGCAAGATCAGGTTACATCACTAGAACAGCGCACAGACCAGATTGAGCAGCATTTGTCTGATGCCACAAGGGCTCATAACACCATTGTTAATAAACAGGATGATCAAGCGGCCGCTATTCACATGCTCTGCTTATAAAAGTCGCAGACCTCGAGGACCTCTCGAGACGAAACAATATCAAGATAAGGGGGGTATCTGAATCACTGGCCACCCCTGAAATAATGCCATATCTACACCAGCATTTCCGCAAACTTGTCCCAACATTAACAGTAAAGGACATGCTTATTGATCGTGCCCATAGGATCCACAAACCACAAAATTTACCAGCATCGGTCCCCAGAGGAGATATCCTCGCCAGAGTACACTTCTTCCATGTGAAGGAGGAGATCATGCGTGCGGCACAAGCTGTACGCTCCCTGCCAGAACCCTTTAACAAACTGTCCCTATACAATGACATCTCTGCAGCCACGTCGCAAGCCCGCAAAGCCTTTGCTCCTGTGACCTCTGTGCTTACTGAGCACAAGATAACCTACAAATGGGGCTATCCCACAAAGCTGCTGGTGATATACCGCAACCAACAAGTTTCCATTCTGACACCTAAGGATGGCATGAAACAGCTTAACAACTGGGGTGTTATCTCACAAACTCCCTCACCGATCCCTAATGTGCAGCAACTCCCCAAAATGGCCAATCCATGGGGACCACGCGCTCCGACTCAATTGCGGGAAGCCCTATCAAACCCTGGTTAAGGCCAGAGGGACGCATAATTGTGGCTGGATAATAGTTTCATCACACAAGTTACCGAGTCAGTGGAGGAGTGGAGACGCTTATGTCACCACTTCCGCGCTCCACAGGGTCTCTTTGATGTGCTAAGCACATCCTTTTGTTAAAGTTCATACGTATAGAACTGGTAAACATTCTACTGTTTAGTTTGTTTTGTTAACTGATTCATAGATTTTGTCGCCTCTGTTTTGTACAGTGTGAGCAGATTGAGCCCACCTACCCATTGTAGCCTAAGATCTGCCCACACTTCATACAGTGTTCATCACTGTCTCTGCAACAACTTTCCTCCCCCCCTTCCCATATCTCTTCTTTACAATAGGAGACTAGCTATCTCAGTACCGTCACAGCACCTGTAATCAATTCTCCTCCTCAAGAAGCAATGTCACTCACAATAGTATCCCTCAATGCCAAAGGTCTTAACAGTTCTTTTAAACGCTCACTTTTATGGCGAGAAGCTATTTCACTAAAAGCGGACGTACTTTGCATTCAGGAAACGCACTTCGCTGAACATAAATCCCCCCAATGCTCCCACAAATTATTTCCCCACTGCTTTCTATCACGATCCAGCAAGAAAACAAGAGGAGTCATGATATCGGTACGATCCTTGGTTTCTTTTCATCTCACCCATCTTGACCAGGACCCCTCAGGCAGGTATATAATACTATTGGCCACATTCAATAACCAACCCCTCATAATTGTGAATGTATACGCTCCCAACACACATCAGAAATCGTTCTACAAATCCGTGTTGCAAAAAATTCAACATTACCCTAAAGATCAAACTATAATATGTGGGGACTTTGACGAATCTATCTGGGGGTCTATGACTTCGTTAAACACAAAACGTAGAAAATCCACAGCCCTCTCTTCCCTGCTTCCTCTAGAAGACCTATATGACCCCTGGAGGTGCCAACACAGTACTGAGAGAGATTATTCTTTCTATTCACATACCCAGAGATCATACTCTTGGATCGACCTGTTCTTGACTTCCAAAATCCTGCTTCAAAAAATTACGAAGTCCACTATAGGGCTTATCACGTGGTCGGACCACGCCCCAGTTTCTATCACTATTTCTTTTTTTTTTTAACATGTCTTTATTCAGAAAATACATCATCAGACATAAAGGCGAAATACAAGTAGTACATACCAATATTTCAAACTGTGGTACACATTCTCGGAGAACATTATATGTCAGCTTAACCTTACAGCAGACTCCGAGAGATATAGTCAGTCTCCACTCAGAAAGGAAACAAATAACAGTAATCATAACAACAACATTTTCGTAAAAATTAAACAATAGAGTGTGACTGGCTATTAGCCTCTTCAAACTAGGGTACAAATAGGCTAAATACCGCTGGTGTGATAAAGGAGTATATCTAGTCTGGAATTAGGTATACGACAGGTAGTTCAAATCTCCCTACACTCACCCCTACTGGGTTCACGCTGTGAGAGTAGGGAAACCCGAGGCAGGACCATGAACATATAAGAGCCCTGTCATCCGTACGCGCCTCATCCGAGTGTACTCCGTAACATGGTACATCACCAGCTAATTCCTATGCATAGTTGTTTAGTCATAGCGTTCCAAAGCCCTGTGAGAATATAAAGATAGAGGGAAATTGGGGAGGGTATAGGGGGGAGGGTAAAAGGGTAAGACATGGCACAGACTGGTTGCGTTGTTCTAAATGGGCACCCAGTGTACTCGGGGAAAGCGACCACTGATGGAAGATCGGCATAGTTAGTTTAGCTATTATTTTCCACCTGTTTTCAGATATTTGCAATTATTTGCAACTATTTTCAATTATTTTCCCAGGTCAGGCTGCATCTCATTTAGTAATGTCTTGCATTCTGTGGACGCACGAAAATGTATCCAAACGGCCCATGTTGTAGTAAATTTTGGCGTAGTGTCATTAAGTTGGTGCACAAGTTCTTCCATTTCCATTGTCCGCCCTACTCGGCGGATCCAGTCACCTACCGTGGGGGGCGTAATAGATTTCCAGCGAATGGGCACACACATTTTTGCTGCGTTCACAAGGTGCAAGACAAGAGATTTTCTGTAATGCTTCTGTGGAATAGAGGCGTGATGAAGTAAATATTGTGCAGGTGTATATTCCAAGGTGTAGGTGGTTATTTTAGAAATAAGTTGGTGTATGGCTGTCCAATATGGTTGAATCGCGGGGCATTCCCACCAAACATGTAATAATGTCCCTTCCATAGTCTGACACCTCCAGCAGGTGGACGATGTGTTAGGGTAAAATTTGTGCAACAAGTCCGGTGTTCTGTACCACCTGGAGTACAGTTTGTACCCGTTCTCCTGAACCGACACATTTCGTGAGCCCTTGTGGATATGTAGCAAAATGTTTTCCCAATCTCCTTGTGTGAGCTCTAAGTTCAGCTCCTCTACCCATCTGGTATTGGCAGGGTCAGTAAAATTGTTGACAGTTGGGGAGAGGAGTGCGTAGAGTTCGGAGATTAAATGCCTTTGTGGTTCCTGTCTGTTGCATAGTTCCTCGAAACTAGTAAGTTCCCTATACCATTGTGACTTGAGAGGTGTACTTGACAAAAAGTGCTTAATCTGGAGGTAATTGAAGAAGGGAATGTACCTATCCGGGAATTTTTCGGGGAGGGAATGAAAGGGGATGAAATGACCCCTATCAAAGAAAGATCTGGCTCTTAAGAAGTCTTGTTGGGTCTGTTCTATTAGCTGTCGTGGATAAATGCCTGGAGGAAAGTCTGGGTTATATTCCAGAGGAGAGAGTGGGCCAGGGGTAGAGGAAAGTCGAAATTTTTGACGGATCGCTCTCCATGCGTGTAAGGTCGCTCCTAGCAATGGATGAGAGTGAAGCGTATGTGAAATAGATGGGGGGTCCAGCCAAGGAAGGAGCCTGACCGGGATGCCGGCGGCTGTCTCTTCCAAGTCCACCCAAGCTTTGGTTTGCCCATGAACATGCCAGTCCACTATTCTAGTGAGCTGGCAGGCCCAATTGTACTTTTGCAAGTCGGGGACCCCCAATCCGCCTTGCAATTTGGGCAAAGTAAATTTTCCCCACCTTATGCGAGGGTGCTTGTTGGCCCATATAAATTGAGAGCTGAGAGCTTTGTATGTGGTGAAAAAAGCCTGTGGTAGTTTGATCGGAATGGTTTGCATGAGATACAAGACCCTGGGGAGAACGTTCATCTTTAGGATCGAGGATCTCCCAAACCACGAGATCACACATGTATTCCAAGTTTGCAGGTCTTGCCTGATAGTATTCAAAAGGGGTAAAAAGTTTCGAGGGTAGAGATCGGACAGTTTCGTTGGGAGCTGAATTCCCAGATAAGTTAAAGCATGTCTCTCCCACCCAAACGGGAAGTTTAATTTGCATTGAGTCAGCACGTTGTCAGGAAGAGTAATATTAAGGGCCTTTGATTTGTTGTAATTAATTTGCAAGTTAGCTATGGATTTAAAAAGTGCCAGATCCTGGAGTAGATTTGGTAGCGTGATGTTTGGTTCTGTGAGGAACAAAAGCACATCATCAGCGTAAGCTGCCACTTTGTACTCTTTGTCTATTATCAGAATCCCCTTAATGTCACTGTTCATTCGGAGCTTATGTAACAGTGGTTCTAAAGTAAGAATGAAGATGAGGGGAGACAAGGGGCAGCCCTGTCTGGTCCCGTTGGAAAAGGAGAAGGCATCCGACAGGTGACCATTCGCTCTAATTCGGGCCGTGGGAGAAGAGTATAGGGCAGTGATGAATTGCATTGTGCGTTCTCGAAAGCCCATTTTACAGAGCGTAGCCATCATGTAATCCCACGCCACCCTGTCAAATGCCTTCTCCGCGTCCAACGAGAGAAGAAAGCCTGGTTTACGGGATGTGGATAACCAATGATGTATGTTTATGGCCTTCAAGGTGTTATCCCAGGCCTCCCGTCCCGGGACAAAGCCTACCTGGTCCAAGGATATCAATGAAGGAAGTAAGGGGAGTAAGCGATTAGCCAGAATTTTGGCATAGATCTTCATGTCAACGTTTATAAGTGAGATAGGTCTGTAATTGGGCACCAGGGATTCTTCCTTCCCTGGTTTGGGGATCACTGTGATGTGAGCCTCAAAAAGGTCCGCATGCCTTACAGGGGAATTTGGGAGACTATTAAATGTGTCTAAGAGGTGAGTGAGTAGGGAGTCAGAGAATGTCTTATAATATAGGGTTGAAAGGCCATCAGGGCCCGGACTCTTACCCGGTTTCAGTTGTTTAAGAGCCGCCTGTAGTTCTTCCCCAGAGATCGGTCTGTCTATGTCAGCTGCCGCGTCAGCAGAGATAGGTCCAGGGCAGTAATCTGTCAGGAAGTCCGCAATCAACCTGCTTCTATCAGTTTGGGAACCTGCTTGGTGAGTGGGTGGGAGATTATATAACTTTGAATAATATTGTTTAAACTGATCTACAATACCCGAAGGGGTTTCTATTTTGTTGCCTGAGGGGTCAGTAATATAATGTATCGTCGTCCTTGCTTTCTTTTTCTGAATCGCTCTAGCTAGTAATTTCCCTGCCTTATTACCAAATTCATAGTAATTCCTTTGCATGAGTACATACTTGCGTCTGATCGGTTTGCCCAGTTCCTCCAGGAGGTCTTCTCTAGCTCGCAAGAGTTCGGCAAGCGTACTCTCAGCCAATGTCTGCTTATGTGTTTTTTCTAAAAAATGAATACGTTTGGACAACTCCTCAATACCCTTAAGCCTAGCCTTCCGTTTCTGCGCCGCCATGGAAATGAGTTCCCCCCTTATCACGCATTTGTGCGCCACCCATCTAGTGGAGGGGTGTATTTCCGTCACCGCGTTGTCTTTAAAATATTGCAAAAGGCAAGTTCTAAGTCTGTGAACAATGTCCAAATCGTTCAGCAGGGAGTCGTCCAAGCGCCAGGTATAAGGCTTTGTAGGCCGGGTGGGAAAGGAGATGGTGGCCGTTATTGGGTGGTGATCAGATATCAGCATCGGGTCAATGTCAGCTGCTACCAACGACTCTAAATGTGCTTGAGACAGGAAAAAGTAGTCAATCCTTGTATATTTGTTGTGTGGGGGTGAATAATAGGTAAAGTCCTTCACTGTCGGATGAAGCGTTCGCCAAGTATCATGAAGGGTTAGTGTGGAAAATTGCGTTTTGATGGCACAGAGTGCCCTGTATGATATTGAGGAGGAACCTGAAGAGGAATCTAGCGTGGGGGACAGGGCAAGGTTGAAATCACCTCCAACCACCAACATGCCTTTAAAAAAAGAAGTTAGTACTCGCATAGTGTTTCTGAAAAAGGGCACTTGATGTTTGTTTGGGGCATATAGATTTGCTAACGTGAGATCTTTGCCAAACAACTTCCCCTTCAGAAAAATGTAACGGGACTCTATGTCGATAAGCGTGTCCTCTACTTGGATTGGACAGTTTTTGGAGATGAGGATCGAAACTCCCTTGGTTTTTGCAGATGGGTTAGTGGCATGAAACTCTGTAGGATACTGGGGGGAGCGAAATGTGGGGGTTTTGCCCGTTTTAAAGTGTGTCTCTTGAAGAAAGACAACATCCGCTTTAGCCTTTCTTAGGAGGAGCAGCAGTTGTGACCTTTTTTCTGGTGTATTAAGCCCTTTAGTGTTGAGTGAGTACAGCCTGACCTGAGGTGCAGCGGTAGTATTGTGAGCGGACTGCATCATGTATGTCTGGTGCCTAGGTACATAAGGGTAGAGCGTTAAGGTCAAAGGAGGAAGGGAAAGGAGGGGGAGGGGCTGGAAGGGGATAGGAGGGATTGGGTAGAATGGGAGTCAAATAGACTACCCAATGGCAACCGTAGGGATAGAAGACCAGCTTCTTCCCAGGAGTATCGGTGCCACTAAAGTTACGGTACCGAGGCCGAAGGAGCCCTGTTATCAAAAGGGCCCCTCAGCCTACGTCACCGTGATGGGGTTGAACCAAAATCCTCGGAAGAGTCTGGAATCAATTATCTGGGTAGAACGCCGACGTCCAGCCCCATAGGAAGCTTATTAATCTATGATATGAAACGGATGCATGACATCTGCAGAATAAGCAACAGGTAACCGCACAATTGCAATGTGAAAAGTACCTTCTTGCCTCTCAAAAACATAACGTTAGAAACTGAAAACTATAAACCATAAATCCCTACTAGATACCTTCGAACAGTGGCTGCTGCCATGAGTTGCTTAAGCTGCAGGAGATATAGGAGCTAGATGAGGGAAGGATGCCACGAGCAACAGTACACATGTGATGACAATAGTTAAGATTGGATAACCATTAGACAGTGGGCATAACAGGCTGTCGATTGTGAGTAGCATTTTATAAAGAAATATTAAACTAAAACTAAAGAAGAACTACAATTGCCTCCCCTGGAATGCAACTCCCCGCTACTGCAGGTATCACACATATGTGTACTGCGCCTTGGGACCCCCTCCGTACGCGGAGTTTGCCCAAAGACGAGGGTTCAGTTTTCAATGCAGGAAATTCTCAGGAATGCCTGACTCGTGTAGCCCCGGTTGCATGAGTCCTACCTGCTCCAGTGTGAAATGAAGTGGGCACGCGGTTCCTCAGGGCCGAAACCGCGCCCCCACTGCACCTGAAGTACCGTTAAGGCTAATGAACCAAAACTCCGGTGCGACAATAGGTCGACCGCACAAGTAGAAAGCCCTCATTTATGGACGCAGGGCAGCCTACTATGTTTCCTGCGACTTGCCAGGGGCCTAAGGGCTGTTGTAAGCATGCTAGGGTATCATGAATAAAAAAAAAAAAAAAAAAATCTAAAGAACCCAATATTAGCATATTAATGTCCCTGCTATTGCTATGACCCACATCCCTATCCGGAGAGGGCATGCCCAGAGAGTATACCTAACAAGAGTCATCAACAACCGAGCGTATACGCGGGAAGGATTTGAAGGGGGAGGAAGGGGCTTAAGGATCTCTATTATAAGAAAGTTTTCAACCCTCCTATCATGTAAGACTAATGAGGAAAACATAAGTGCCCTCATCGAGGATCATTAGTCTAATTTTGGAGCCTTATACCTCGCCTGCAAAACACTCCGGCATGCCCCCTCCTGCTTCCATTCACACTTCCCCTACCCCGGAAAGCTATTTAGTTCTACAGGGACATGCAGGACAATACCAATATTGATACAGTACATGGGTAAACTTGTACTAAAGTCTTCGACTTCTGTCACAATTTTGCTACCTTAATTTTCGTATAAGGCTATATGAGCTCAGCTTAGACATGCTGCAAACAAGGCCAAAAATATGTCCGTTCCCCTTAAAAAAAAACTGTAAGGGCTCAGAGATCAAAAAGTGCATGTTCGCAACAGGTTTGAACAACCAACAAAAAGAAAAAACAAAAGAAATTGAAGAGAAGGTTTGCAAATCCAAGGGAAAAGAGGTGGAAGAATGAATTCACTTATCTGTGTATTTCTTTCATAGTTCCGGTGAATGTCTGCGGTATTCCTCCCGATCCCTCCGCGCCCTGCGGGAACGTGGCGAAGCGGAGGGGCTATGCCCGTTGCGAGAGTCTCGCCTTGTAGGACGGTTTCTGTTCCGTGAAACTGACCGGTGCCTGCGGTGTCTGCTGGGTTGGGAATCCATCTGCTCCTCACGGCCTCTCTCTCTGCTGGGTGGAGGTCTGGGACGGAATGCTGCGTACCAGCTGGGCACGTCTACCTGCGGAATGTCTAAGGTGGCACAGAAAAACGGTAATTCCTCAGGGACACGCAGTACTGCTGTGCGGCCTTGATATGAGGCCGCTAGACCAAAAGGGAACTTCCACTTATACTGGATACCTTTGGCCCGTAGCACATCAAGTAATGGCCTCAGATCCCTGCGGTGTTGAAGCGTGATTCCAGATAAATCTTGGTAGATATGAACGGTGGAACTGCCGTATGATAGCTGGATCCGATTTCGTGCCTTACGTAGAATGTCCTCTTTCAGTCTGTAATCCACCAGACAACATACTACATCTCGTGGGGGGTCTGTTTCACGACCCTTAGGCCGCAACGCCCTGTGTATTCTTTCAATAGCCACTGGTGTCTGCACTGGTCTGTCAAGGAGATCATTAAACAGGCCCACAACCGTTGCCTCAAGTTGGTCTGAATCTACCGATTCTGGCAGGCCTCTCACCCGTATGTTGTGCCTCCTCCCTCTGTTATCTAAGTCCCCTTGATGGCGTTGGAGGTCTCTCAATTGAAGGGTGTGGGCATCAAGGGTATGGGTGACCTTTCGGAGGACATTGTCATGCTGCAGGGTTTTCTGCTCTAAATCTTGCACCCGGTCTGCAATGGCGCGAATGTCTAGCCTCAGGTCTGCTATGGCCGCAGAGAGAGTCTCTTTTATGTCCGCCGCCACTGCTCTAAGATCTAGCAGGCTCGGGTGTTGTTGTGCAACCAGGAGGGATCCCTGATTAGAAATCCCCCCGCTATGTGGAGCATTCGGCGGTGAGGAGAGCGGGGCCCGTGTGAGCGTTACGCGGGAAGCCGCCATGTTGTCCCGCTGAGAGCGGAACATTTTGGGCAATGTCTGACTGAGTGTACCTTGTTGCCGCCTCGGTGAGCGGGAGCGTGATGTCGATGAGGTCCGGGATGCTGTGCCCATCGTCTCCGATGCCGTGTAGCAGTGTCACGCGTCCGTGTAGGCAAACGGGCTGGATCGTGGCAGGAGCTCAGCTCTTAGATACAACATCACCTCGGAGGAGAATGGCTGCCTATCACTATTTCTATGTCCCCTACTACTCCCAGACACACTCCGTGGTGCTTGAACACCTTGATACTGAGCAGTCCCGGAACTCGGGAACAGGTCCGATCTGAGATATCATCCTTTTTCACTAAGAACACTGGCTCTGTTTCTAACCCAAGTACGCTCTGGAATGCCCACAAGTCGGTCATACGAGGAACCTGTATACAGTTAAGTGCCCAGGAAAGGAAAAAAAGAACCCACACACTAAACTCCTTTCTCCACAATATCCGAACACTCGAAATGCAGAATAAACAAAATCCTAACCCAACTACCACAGCGGAACTTAGCAAGGTGAGAAATTACCTCAGCTCCTACCTCCAAAAGGGCCACGACTTCTACCTTAAGCGCCTCCGAGTTACCGGGTATGCCTAGGGGAATAAAGCGGGGAAACTTTTAGCCCAACAATATAAACGAAGAGTAGCACAATCCAGGATCCCATATCTCCTAAATGATAAGGGACACAAGCTAACAAACCCAAAAGATATAGCGGACGAATTTAGCACCTTTTATTCGAAATTATATAATCTTTCACTATCACCCTCGGAACCCCATCCCACTCCGCAACTTATACAAGAATTTCTTGATCCCCTCCAACTACCTTCACTCTCCTCAACTCAACTCCAGTCACTAATCCAACCATTTTCAGATAGAGAGATTCAACAAATTATCAAAAATCTTCCCTCTCATAAAGCCCCGGGCCCTGATGGCTTCATTAACGAATATTATAAAACATACATGGATCTACTAGTACCCCACCTCTGTAATTCTTTTAATAGGTTCTTGTCAACAGGAACAATTCCATCTGAATCCCTTGAAGCAGTAATAACCATTATACATAAAACAGGCAAACCCCCCCAAGATCCAGCCAATTACCGCCCCATCTCCTTACTTAATACGGATCTCAAGATCTATACAAAACTATTAGCCACCCGCCTTGCAAAACATATACCTAACCTAGTTCATCCAGATCAGGTAGGCTTCATTCCTTACCGGCAAGCCTCACATGGCACCCGAAGATTTATAGATCTTATCCACTGGGCTGAACACCACCGAACGCTTCTCTGCTGATCTCTCTTGATGCAGAGAAGGCGTTAGATAGGGTTAATTGGGTATATTTAGACTCCGTCCTTCAGAAATTCAGTATCCATGGTCCATTCCGACAAGCCATCCTAGGGCTCTACTCCACACCGTGCGCAAGAGTTCTCACCTCTGGTATGCTATCCACCCCCTTCCCTATAACTAATGGATCTCGACAGGGTCGTCCCCTATCCTCATTAATCTTTGCTCTAGTGATGGAACCCCTAGCACAAGCAATTCGAGCACACACAAATATTACCGGCCTGACTGTTTCGGCCAAACCCACCACAAGATTGGCCTCTACGCCGATGATATAATCATCTGACTCACTGACCCAGTACAATCTCTCCCCCCCATTGTGTGATCTCCTACATCAGTTTAGCAAGGTGTCCATGTATAAACTGAATCTAAATCAGCTATGCTGAAAGTCTCCCTCTCCCCACAACTTAAAGAAACCATCACAACCTCTTCTCCCTTCTCCTGGGCCTCTGGAGCCTCTATGACCTACTTGGGGATCCAACTGATCTCCCCCTCTAACCTACTTCTCCACACTAACCTATCTCTACTGAGTCAGAAATTACAAGACATTGTTAAATCGCTTCTATCTACGAAAGCTACCTGGGCAGGTCGAATAGCCCTCTCTAAGATGTTCCTCCTGCCACATGTACTATACCTTTTTAGGACCCTACCAATACCGATCCTGCAATCGGACATCGCCATGCTTCAACGGATCATTAATCACTTCATCTGGGTGGCACGCAAGCCACGCATCAAAGCCTCTCTACTTTACATGCCCAAAACCTATGCAGGCCTTGGGGTGCCAGACCTCCGTATGTACTACAAAGCAACAATATTGGAACAAACCAAACAACTATGGGACATATCCTCAGCACAGCCCTGGATTCTTATTGAAGCTAACAATCTTGGCCAACCACCAGCACTTTTATTAGCGGCTATTTGGATGGGCCACCACCATCTACGCTCCTTTCTCCCCACAGTTAATGCTACACTATCCACGTGGAAATCGATCCTACAAGCCGCGGGAGGCATACACTTGGAAGCCCTTCACCTACTTCCATTATCAGCCCTATTGCTCTTATCACCTGACCTTCCATTACAGCGCTGGTCCTCACAGGGTCTCCGGAACATTGGAGATCTGTTTCAATGGAATCAACTTATGTCCTTCTCCCAAATTAAAGAATGTTTTCGCATCTCCAATAAAGACTTCTATGTCTACCTACGGATCCGCCATATACTCAGCTCCATCTCGACCTCACACAGCATGTGGACTAAAGATATTTTACAGTTTCTTTCCTCAACCAACAACAAAAAGCGTGGCATAATCTACCTTTACAGCCTACTAACAAAGCCAAACATGGAGGAACACACCCCCACTATACAATACTGGGAATCGAAACTACAAATTGCGATTCAACCCACTATCTGGTATAGAGCACTACGTTCATCTGCCATATACTCTAAAAACATCTCCCACTGGGAAACCATGATGAAAATTGTATACCGGTGGTACTACACCCCCGTGAAATTGGCTCGAATTTTCCCGACCCACCCTAATAAATGTTGGAGAAATTGTGACTTGGAGGGGCATATCTTCCATATATGATGGGCATGCCCATCAATCACTGCTTAGTGGAGAGACATTTCCGCACTTATACGTGATGTTACTAACATGAATATTGACTTATCCCCCAGGTGGCTCTTTTCGAACTGGGCCTCTCTGAATGGTCCTCCAAATTCCACCACATCATTACGCACATACTTATTGCTGCCCGGTTATCTATTGGAAACAGATTTGCCCACCCACTCTTCAAGACACCATTGATGTCCTTAATGACCACCTAATAATGGAATTTATCTTTGCAAAAGCACAGCTGATGCTGGATAAATTCTATCGCCACTGGCAATTCTGGCTATCAGATCATAGGGCCCTGCCTTGTCCTTAACCAATTTACCAGGCCTCACCTATGATGGCTTTTCACCTGGAAAGAAAGGAGCCATCAGGGGCTGTCTCCTAACAGGCATATTACTACACTACTCCTCATTACAATGAACAGTAACCTACTAACACCCCCTCTCCTTTCCCGTTCCCTAACTGCCTTCTCCCCTCTCCTCCTTCCTCGTATAGAATTTTCCTTTTGTCTTCCCTCCCTTCTAGGCTCTCTTCTTTGGGAGCATACAAGGGACCATGGCTACACTTGATCGTACAGTTTTTGAACTGAAAACTCCTACCATGATGTTAATCACCAATGTATTTGTATTTCGAGTTACTGTACATTACCTTTTGTTTTTTCTCAATAAAAAAAATTGAAAATCAAAAAAAAAAAAAAAATGTAACAAGCCCTACCAACTCTTTTGAAATGTCTCTAATGCCGCGTACAGACGACCGGACTTTCCGGCAGACAATCCGATCGTGTGTGGGCTAATCCGATGATTTTTCACATAAAAAATCAGACGGACCTAGAAATAGGAATTGAGTCCGTCGGACAGATTTGAAACATATTCTATCAGATAAACCATTTGTCTGTATGCTGGTCCAACGAACCAAATACGACGCAAGGGAAGCTATTGGCTACTGTCTATTGAACTTCCTTTTTTAGTCCCGTCTTACATCATCACATTCAAAATGAATGGACTTTCGAACGGACTTAGTACGTTCTTGTGTGGGCAAGTCCGTTAATTCTGAAGATCCGTCGGAACTTGGCCAAAAGTCCGTTTGGAAGACCATCGGAACTCGGCCGAAAGTCCGTCAGGAAGACTGTCGGACCTAGTCTGCCAGAAAGTCCGGTCGTGTGTACACGGCATAACATACCCAACTGCAATACCCCCTCTTTCTTGAAGGTACCCCTTCCATTTCATAAGTGTGTGGTTCTGGGCTACAGCTACCCTAGTGGTCAGTCCATTATCTCTCACCCATCCTGCTATTGGCAATGCAGTGTGGATACAAATAGATAAATTATGTGGCGCTACCTATCTGATACATAAATAATAAAAATAAATATAAATAATACTAATACTTTTTTATTATTTTTATTATTTATGTATCAGATAGGTAGTGCCACATAATTTATCTATTTGTTTTCACTCACTAGTGTAGAGATCACTATATATGTTGGCATCTTCCTTTAGTTTGATTAGATTATTATTATTCACTAGGGACATTGGTAGTAGGTTAGTAGTGACAGGCTGTGCGCAATAGTACCCCTCCTTTTTTAATGCAGTGTGGATGGTGACAGTGTCCTTTCCTTTAATGGTCTCTACTGTGTAGGCCCCAAACAGGTATGTCTCTAGGGGCGTGTATCACTTCTGTGCCCCTGTCAGTTGTTTGGACCAAAATCCAATGGGTATTGCTCTCAGTCCTTTCTTTTCATTTGGCTGCCACAGACTCCAAGATATGGTACCATCCTGCTCCACTACATCCAGCTGAAATGGTACTCCTTGTCCCACGGGTCCTAATCCCTGATGCTGCAAAATGGCTTCTTTAGCAGCAAAGAGTGCGGTTCGCTGCTCTGAATCCCATGAGAAGTATTTTTCCTGGTGACATTGTATATAGGCCTCAGGACCAGTCCAAGATGTGGGATGAACGATCTCCAGGATCCCACAACTCCAATGAATTTCTGTGACTCCTTTTTGGTAGTAGGGGGTGAAAGCACCTGGATAGTTTGCACAATTATCTCTGGAATTTTTCTCTATGGCCCAGTCCAAATCATTCCTAGGAATTTCACCTCTGTGGCACGTTCTTGGACTTTATCTCTGTTGATAGCCCACCCTCTGTTCTCCAATTGCTGTATCAGCAGGTGCAGTGCTTCAGTTACATCTTATTTCATCCCAGAGATCATGATGTCATCAATGTAGTGAAACACAGCAATTTTCTAATTCAGGATACTTAAATCTAGGGCAATCAGTCCATGACAAATCATTGGAGAATGAACATAGTCTTCAGGAAGCACGGAGAAAGTGTACTGGCAGCCATCTCACTTCATAGCAAACATTGTTTAGACCTCTGTAATCCACAGTCATTCAATATGTCCCATCAGGTTTCATTACTGGGAACACTAGAGACGAAAAAGGACTTACAGCAGGTCTAAGGATATCTACTCTCAACAGTTCTTAAATAGTCTCCCCTATTTCTTTGTGGCCTCCAGGAAGTCTGTACTGCTTGAGAAAGACTGGCTTCTCTGGTGAAGGGATTTTGACAGGTGTCCATTTCACATCCTTGTGACCTCTGACCACAGCCTTCACCGCCCTAACCTGATACTCTTTACCAGGATACCTGAATGTGAATGTACCCCTTTCAGTCTGAATTGACTGACCTTGAAGTACATCCATCCCAAGAATATTTTCAGAAATTCTGATCCCTTGCCAATAGTCAATTTCACCCGTATCCTAACTGCTGATGTGGTTTGCCCTCCCAAACCTTCTACATAACTCAATTCTCCTTTGTGATGGGAAGAATTTCTTTGCAAAAGTGTAACTTCAGCTCCAGTATCAATTAAAGCCATCACATGTGTAAGAGATGACTTCCCCCACCATACAGTGACAGGTACATATGGGTGTCGGTCTCCTGCTGTCACTGTCCTTACTTCTATTTCAGCATAAAGGACAAGTAACCTCCCAATCCCTTTTTCTGAGTCTTTTTAACTCCTCCCCAGGTTAAAGGGACTTGGGTTTGGGTTCATGTGCAGTGTTTGGAATTGGTTTGGGGCTAACAGGAGTGGTCTGTTTTGTTTTCTCTAAACCTAGGCTAATGTTATCTTCACTAGGAGTAGTGTTTCTAACCCTGACAGTTTTCCACCTCTTCAACATTTCTGTAATAGAAATCCCATCTATCTCATCTTTAGGTACTCACGCCTTTTTTTGGTCCACCCACCTTTCTTTCCTAGAAATAACTTTTACAGAGAATAAAGGAAATGTGGGAGAGAAGATAGGAGGTGAAGAGAAAACCAGGTTAGTTATCTTCTGATTGTATTCTGTCTGGCCTTGACTTTATCTACTGCCCTGACAGGTTTTGTTTTAGTCTCCACTAGCTCCCCCAACTGGCTTAAAAGGGTAATGGCTTCATGAATCTTGCTGTTTAATCCCAGGTCTCCCAGCAAGGACTATAACGGAGCCCTGAGATTAAATGGTGCAGACTTCATCAGCTTAGAGCACAGAGCAGACGTAAAGGGTTCCATATCTGGACGCATCCATTCTGGAAATGTATTTAATCTGGTTATACAACCCATCTCACATAACCTGGAAATACTCTCTCCTATTGATCTCCAGGCGTGGGTATTTTCCAGCTCAGTAAGATTAGCGTATACTCAGACTATGCCATCTCTCACGAGGTTTAACAGTGGAAAATTCACACTAAACTCTCTGGCTTTCCGCATTGCCTGATGCAATTGTGGATTATGGGTTAACACTTCCATAGCCACTGCTTCCTTACCTGACAAAACAACATTGTCCACCCCTTCATCCCATAAGCATAGGAGTCAACTCAATAGAGGCTCCTCAGAGTTTGTTTGTATTTTTTTGCCAGCTAATGGAGTTCAGTTTGTGTAAACACCTGTACTTCTTCAAATTCAACATCTCTGGGGTTGCAATAATGCGCCTCCCCATCTGCCATATCCTCTATATTATGTTGCCTTTTCCTATGTTTAGTAATGAGAGGTCTGGCATACTTTTTACTTTCCCACTAGCAAATCATCATCAGAAATATCAAATCATTCTCAGAAATATCAAACTCTTATCTCCTCATCCTCACTATCATTTGAGGAGAGCACATCCTCACAATCCTAGTTTTGGGATGCGACAATGGCACGTACCCTGGCTTTACTAACAGGCTTGCAGCCCTTCCTTTTCCTTAAGGCATTAATTGATTTGGTCATGAGGGCTGCCCTCTTCTTGCAAATCATCAGCCCGACTAGCGGTTGGACGTACACACTCTGGAGCATCTGCTAGCTAGTCTTTTAATACTGTAACTTCTGCCTCTGCCTTCTCCCTTCTATGTGATTCAGTATAAATAGAATGAAGAAAGTACCAACTCACTGTGCACACTGTCCTTTTCTATATGTTACTTAAATCCAACCCCTTAAAGCTAAAATCTGCAAAATGATATGAGATTTTATCACCCCAAGTCATATTCAAGAGTGGAGCATACTTTACAATTTTTTTAGCAAGTGGCTCTCACTCATTGTCGATAGCTTAGATAGCTAAGCTGTACACTTCCTTCTGGACACCAGAACCCTCTGCAACCTTGCTTTTCCTAAACAGCTTACGCAGCATTTTTACCTTGCACAAGCTACACAACACACCACAGAAAAAAACAGGTCTCCTTCAGTTAAATATTAGCACAATCCTGGCACGAGCCCAAAAATTGTTTTGCCTGCATCTATCTAGCAAGGTTACTTTGTGGTATACGCAAGGAAACTGAGACCTGTGCAGTGTATAAATGTGCTTTTACTATACATAAATGCTATACATACAAAACTATTACAATATTAGGAATACAAATCAAGACTGACTGATATCTATAACAAGCAAAATGCCTAGCAAATAAACAGCCTACGGTATGTAAAAGTAGAAATACACTTAAAGGTTACTTAACTCTGGTTACTGTTTAATCACAATCTTCATTGCTCCTGGAGACCAGGCGCTTTCTTCTTTGCTTATTACAGATTCTTCCTCCTGCACTGGTGTTAATCCATGATGAGTGGGCTCCTATCAGTCTCACTCTTTACTGCTCCTTTTATTCGGGTTTTTGTTTACCATTTTATTGACAATGGTTATAAACTCATTTACCATCACAACCAAACTTACAACTGTCAACAGTTCCCATTGTTACCAAGGCATTAGTTTGAGAAACATCCTCAGACAAACCTGATCTCTGTAATCAAACTAGTCTGATTGCTAGTCTATCACAGTCTTATGGAAAAATTTTATATTTTATATCAAATACAACACAGTAACCTCCACCAACCACGTCCTGTATTTTCTGGTAATCAGACTTACACAATGGTTAGGGGAATGCCTTACAAACCTGTTTCAATTTGTTGGCAGGGACTGGGATTCCTTGTGTGACCACCACTCACTTCAGGTCATATAAACAGGATCACAACTCTGTTGAGGCCTGATCTCTTGATCATCTAAGCAATTTGGTTGTTCAGATAATTTTTTGCCATGTGTAATGTTTGCTAATAGACACTGTCACTGTCACATATAGTATATTGCAGATATCCAAGGATACCGCATGAAAGTGCCTCCTAGAGAGTTGTAAGAACATATTTCTCTTGCAATAGAGAACCACAACAGTTATTCCAATAGCCAAGAAAAACTCATGACAAGCCCAGGAAACACCTTAGTGACCAGCTTTATTATTTTTTTTTTCAAGAATAAGTTTGTTTTTAGAAATGCCAGGATTCTCCTATGTAAACAAATATACCATTATTGTTAAGCATTTAAGTATTTACCATTAGACCTATTGGATCCCAGGAGCTCAAAGGCTGGATGTTTCTACGAAAGTTAGGATAATTTCAGATCACAGGACAATTGAAGAATCCAAAAATAAACATGTGTTCTTTAGTGCTAGTTTCAAAGCCAACTGGCTCATTATGATTCTGAAAGACTTCTGAAAACTTAATGAGGTGTCAAAATTGGACATGTATCCAGCACCAAGGTTTGATCGACTGATTGAGAGACTGAGCTGTATATATGTAAGTATCATTAACCTGACCAAGTGATAGTAACAGGTGCTTTTGACAGATTGCACCAAAACAAATCCTTTCTCCACACCTGAAAGTTACAGTAATTAAAGAAGCAATTTGGGCTAAAAGAGGCTAGGGCCGCTTTTCAGAGAATGATGAAAGATATTACACATTGCAATTCTCAGGGTAGTTCTATGAAAGTGGGTAATAGTAGCATCAACCATTAAAAAAATGACTAGAACATGGACAGTCATTATTTTCTCTTTTCTTTTCCTATAATGCTGACACCAGGCTATATTTAGACATGATGCACCTAAGCACACTTTGATGACACGTTATTAGAACAATATTGCTGAAATACACTCTAGGAGCCAGTGTGTAACCCTTGTGTTTTTTCACCTTAATGCATCCTATGTATTAAGGTGAAAAAACCTCTGGCAGTGATTGGCCCCCCAGCCCCCCCCCCCCATTTTACTTACCTGAGCCTCTTCATTCACTCGATGGAGACACACTCTCCCTCTCTGTACGGGGTCTTGGCTCTTGATTGGATAGATTGATAGCAGTGCAGCAATTGACTTTCGCTGCTGTCAATCAATAACGTGGGTGCCGAGGGCAGGGCTGAGTCCGGCATTCGTGTCTATGGACGCAAATGCTGGACTTGGGAGCGTGCCTGCAAGGTAACCCTCCAGGAGGGCGCTTCTCCTAGGGGGTTAACTGATAAGAGGAAGAGCCACGAGAACCACCGAGGGACCCCAGAAGTCGAGGATCAGGGGCCACTTTGTTCAAAACTAGCTGCACAATGGAGGTATGACAAAAAGATGAAGCTTTACAATCCCTTTAAGTTACGTGCTTTTCATCTGTATAGACCAGAAACTTAGAAAATATGAAACAACCTTTCTTTTATTTTAAGATATAAAGAGTCTTCTGGCTCCTTGATATTCTTACAGCATTAAATTACCATGAACCTTCTCTTGAATTTAGATGAGTTTAGCCAAAAATGTCCAGGGGTTATAGGGGGTTTCAAATATTTTTTTTATTATTATTACTCTTTTTTTAGGCTAAGTAACATAACAGAAAAAAAAAAAGGTATTCATTTTTTTTTCCTTTTTCAGAGATGCTTTTTCTGCTGTTGTGCCTTTTCTTTAACATCATTCTTTCTTAGTGTTTTCCTTTTGGATGCATTTACAGAGGCATTTGCTAGGTCAAGAATTTTATTTAGGTCCTTTGCTGTTAGGGATCGTTTTCACCTTCAATGTTGCACACTGTGTTCTACACATGCTCTTTTTGGACATCTACTCCTAGTAAAGTATAATACACAGATTGTGAATATATTCACATCAGGTCATCAGTCCACTGGCTGAACTGCCCTTTTCTGTGAACTTGTAACTGGGTCCAAAGGTCTTCTTAAAAGATAACTTCTGCATATCAGAGCATGCAGCGAGCCTCCGCCTGTGATAGGGTCCTAATTTGCAGAGGGCCTATACTACAATCACCTTCATAATGCTTAATATGTCTGTTCAGTACTTAGTCACCTGGGCATTACAGTAAACCAATCCACCCTGTTTGCATTTGCCAGTAATCTGGAGATCTTGGACTGCACTCGTTTTTTGATGCTAGAATCGGTTTCAAATTTGCTCTGGAAATCTGAAAGTGGTTGGTGATTTATGAAGCCAAAAAAATGGATTCATTACAAAGCAAAGGCTTCTTTGCTACTGCCTTCCCACTGATTCTGTTAGTTGATCTGTAAAATATATTTGCAGTAGACTTTACAGCATTCATTTAACACAGTTGAAGTGTTTACTTGAAAACATTAGTAGCCTACTGATTGTGCTTATGTACTCATTGGGCTGCCATTGAAAAGCATTGAACGACACTTATAATCATAGGGGAATAACCAAGGAGAAAACCTCAAAAACAATAATAAAAAAAGGGTTCTCATGACATCCTCATTTAATTATGTATGACTGAAGAAAGCTGTTCATGGATGACATCCAAAAATATACTACAAAGACATAAACAGTTTGTAGTCATGTCTGTTCAGCAGTTACTGGGAAAATCGGGTGAGACTATGCCAATAAAGGAAGCTATATCTGGCATAGGTGTTCAGGATAGCCAGGTTCCTGACAAAGCAACAGTGGCACACTGCATAACGCACAGAGACAGTTTAATTCTTAGCCACAAACTCTACTCCAATTTGAATAGAAGTATCTGATTTTCCTTTCTGAATGTTATGGCTTTTTTTTAGAATTTGCAGCAACTATTTGGTAATAATCATTGTTTGATATATATGACCCTCTGTTTGTGTGAATGTTTTTTTTTTCTAGATACTAACAGCTCCTGTGCTTCTGTAAACAGTTGTCAAAAATTAAGTAGGCCATTCTAATACTGTTTAACATAGCATCAAACCCATTTTCAAACAAAAGTAATATATTCATTTGTAAATGCTGCTCTTGGCAGGCAATCTGTTCATAGGTCTTGCAGGATGTAGTGTCTTTGCCCAGTCTTTACCATCCTTGCAGATCACTTCAGCAAGCCCTGCTTCATCTAATCTAACATCCCAATTATAGCATTAAGATCTTCCAAGGATCATAGCTATGCTGTTATCAGCCTTAAGCCCTTGGCTAGTTCAGTAGAATGAATTTTAAATTGCATTGAACTTGAGCACTGTTTTAATCAGAGCTCATGCCTCAGTTAAGTATAGCTGGCATTTTATGTGCATCAAATAGTTACACAGGAGTATACAGTACACTTAAAATTCTCCCCAAAAAGAACTTTCTTTAATTTCTTTCAAATTTTGACTTTGAATGAATTGGCTTTATATTATCCATGTCAGATTACAAAACAATAGTATATACACTCTCTCTCTCTCTCTCTCTCTCTCTCTCTCTCTCTCTCTCTCTGTATATATATATATATATATATATATATATATATATATATATAGAGAGAGAGAGAGAGAGAGAGAGAGAGAGAGTATAAAGTGAGTACACCCCTCACATTTTTGTAAATATTTTATTATATCTTTTCATGTGAGAACACTGACGAAATTACACTTTTCTACAATGTAAAGTAGTGCGTGTACAGCTTGTATAACAGTGTAAATTTGCTGTTCCCTCAAAAGAACTCAG
Source organism: Lithobates pipiens (assembly GCF_037356315.1). NCBI lineage: Eukaryota > Metazoa > Chordata > Amphibia > Anura > Ranidae > Lithobates > Lithobates pipiens. The sequence continues at coordinate 285,440,926 of NW_027507748.1, read as the reverse complement.
CACACAGCCATTAATGTCTAAACTGACGGCAACAAACGTGAGTACACCCCTAATTGAAAATGTCCAAGTTGGGCTCAATTAGTCATTTTCCTTCCCCAGTGTCATGTGACTTGTTAGTGTTACAAGGTGTCGGGTGTTAATGGGGAGCAGATGTGTTACATTTAGTGTTATCGCTCTCACTCTCTTATACTGGTTACTAGACGCTCAACATGCATCTTAGGGCAAAGAACTTTCTGAAAATCTGAAAAAACAAATTGTTGCTCTACATAAAGATGGCCTAGGCTATAAGAAGATGGCCAAGACCTTGAAATTGAGCTCCAGCACGGTGGCCAAGACCATACAGACCTCGCCATGCTTGTGCACATGCTCAGCGTCATATGTAGAGGTTGTCTTTGGGAAATAAACGTATGAGTGCTGTCAGCATTGCTGCAAAGGTTGAAAAGGTGGGGGGTCAGCCTGTCAGTGCTCAGACCATATGCCACACACTGAATCAAATTGGTCTGCATGGCTGTTGTCCCAGAAGGAAGCCTCTTCTAAAGATGATGCACAAGAAAGTCTACAAACTGTTTGCTGAAGACAAGCAGACTAAGGACATAGATTGCTGGAAACATGTCCTGTGGTCTGATAAGATCAAGATAAACGTATTTGGTTCAAATGGTGTCAAGTGTGTGTGGCGGCAACCAGGTGAGCAGTAAACATGTGCATTTGTTTTCGTCCGAATGCATTTTCGAACCAAATTTCGGGTATTTTCGTTATTGTTTTAAAAACGATAATGAACGTGCAGAATCTGAAAATCGAAATATCCGACATAAACAAATGCTTTATTTTCATTTTCATTGCGACAACAGTTCGATATAGATAGACAATTCGACATGACACTGACAATAGCGATCTGTGTCCATTGAACCTGTGGTTGACTGTGCCTAACCTTAGCTCTATTAGTCCAAGATTATTCTACATAGAGAGAAAAGATTTGACATAGAGAGAAAAGATTCAACATTATAGAGACGATAGCAAAAAAGGTCGAATGTGCCTAACCTAACTCTATTAGTCCAAGATTATTCGACATAGAGAGAAAATATTCAGCATGAAGATTCGACGAAGCAGTCACCGCGAGTGGAAATTTATGGTCAAATGCTCCGCCCATAGGCTATAGAAGAATTCTAATGTTGGTTGACTAGTAATAAGTATAATTATTACTAGTGTCATACAACATTAGAATTCTACTATAGATTGTAGGCAGAACATTCGACTGGAAATGTACAATTGCGGCTAATTACAGTTTAGTTGCTCCATCGAATTTTCTTAGAACATTTGACAGACACCATAAGCCTTCAATGACAGATTCGACCTTAATTATTTCAGATTTTCAGACGAATGCATTTTTTAACGAGACAAAATAAATAAAAATTTATTTCTGGAGTAACAAACTAAATTAAGACGAAAACGAAATTCCAAAACAAAATATTTCAGTGTGCACTTGTCTAATGAGGAGTACAAAGATAAGTGTGTCTTGCCTACAGTCAAGAATAGTGGTGGGAGTGTTATGGTCTGGGGCTGCATGAGTGCTGCAGGCCCTGGGGAGATACAGTTCAGTGAGGGAACCATGAATGTCAACATGTACTGTGACATACTGAAGCAGAGCATGATCCCCCTTCGGAGACTGGGCTGCAGGGCAGTATTTCTACATGATAATAACCCCAAACACTGCCACCACTGCCTTGCTAAAGAAGCTGAGGGTAAAGGTGATGGAGTGGTCAAGCATGTCTCCAGACCTAAACCCTTTTGAGCATCTGTGGGGCATCCTCAAATGGAAGGTGGAGGTGCGCAAGGTCTCTAACATCCACCAGCTCTGTGATGTCATCATTGAGGAGTGGAAGAGGACTCCAATGGCAACCTGTGAAGCTCTGGTGAACTCCATGCCCAAGAGGGTTCAGGCAGTGCTGGAAAATAATGGTGGCCACTCAATATATTGACACTTTGGGCCCAATTTGGACATATTAACTTAGGGGTGTACTCACATTTGTTGCCAGTGGTTTAGACGTCAATGGCTGTATGTCGAGTTATTTTGAGGGGACAGCAAATGTACACTGTTATACAGGTTTAGATGTTAATGGCTGTATGTTGAGTTTTTTTGAGGGGACAGCAAATGTACACTCTTATATAAGTTGTACACTCTTATATAAGTTGTACACTCCCTACTTTGCATTGTAGCAAAGTGCAATTTCTTCAGTGTTGTCACATGAAAAGATATAACACAATATTTTCAAAAGATGTGAGTGGTGTACTCACTTTTGTGAGATACTGTGTGTGTGTGTGTGTGTATACTACTATATTTGGACACAAGAAATTAATATTAGGATGTTAAAATAGAAAACTACATTCTGCAGTAACAGGTGTTTAACCACCGCGCGATCCCACTCCTCCTGATGGACGTTCCTGAACGTCCTATCAGGAGTAGACGGCTCCCACCCGGCCGTATATGTGCATTGGCCGGGTGGGAGCCGTCTACTCCTGATAGGACGTTCAGGAACGTCCATCAGGAAGAGCAGGATCGCGCGTGCCCGCGCAGCGGCGCGATCCCGATGCGCCCGTGTCACCCGGACACGGCGCATCTCAGATCGGCAGGAGGGCTCTGTGATTGGCCCTCCTGATCACATGACGGCCGTGTCCAATCACGGTCGTCATGTGATGTAAACAAACAGCCGGTTGCTAGGCAATCGGCTCCTCCTCTCCTCACACAGAAGTCATCGCTGAGGAGAGGAGAGCAGATCGCTTCAGCCGGCTGATGATCAGTGAGTATGAGCTGTTTTTTACAGCTTTTTACTCACTGATCACTAGTCTAGTGTACACACAAATCACCACACAGTAAACACACCACACAGTATAAACACAATGTCCCTACACATGTCCCCAAAACATACATGTCCCCAAATAATAAAAACACATGTCACTAATAATAAAAACATGTCCCCCACATATGTCCCACTAAAATCACATGTCCCAATGATTATCTGCACACATATGTACGTGATCACCTGCACACATATGTACATGATCATTTGCGTACATATGTCCGTGATCACACAAACCAATTATTATACACTAAGGCCGCGTACACACGCGCGGACTGTTCGCCCAACTTTGTCCGTCCAACAGTTTCGGCAAACAGTCCGCTCAAACTTAGCATGGACGGACATGGCCACACACGACGGACGAACAGTTTGCTGAAACCGTGCGCGATGACGTGAACGGCACGTACGACGGGACGAAAAATACGACGTCCTATACACTGCATTATAGCTTTCGGCGTGGAAATCCTTTCTGAGCATGCGCGAGACTTAGTTGGCCGAACAAGCCTACACACGAGCGAACAGTCCGCTGAAACCTTGTTTCAGCGGACAGTTTTTCGGAATTTCCGTAAGACCTTGTTCGTCCAACTGTCCGCTGAAACTGTCCGCTGAAGCCCCACACACGAGCGGACTGTCCGCCCAAACACTGTTCAGCGGACAAGGTTGGGCGAACAGTCCGCCCGTGTGTACGCGGCCTTAACGGATTTTTTTTTACCAAAAACATGTAGCAGAATACATTTTGGCTTACATTTATGACAAAATTTGATTTTATTGGATTTCTTTTAAAATAGAAAAAAGAAAATATTGTTTTTTTTTCCAAATTTCGGCTTTTTTGCGCTTATATCGCAAAAAATAAAAAAACGGAGTCGTGAATAAATACCACCAAAATAAAGCTCTATTTGTGCGAACAAAATGATAAAAATTTAATTTGGGTACAGTGTAGCATGACTGCGCAATTGTCACTGAAAGTGCGAGAGCGCTGAAAGCTGAAAATTGGGCTGGGAAGGAAGGGGGCGAAAGTGCCCTGTATTGTAGTGGTTAAAAATCTAAAGGTGATACTAAGGCCGCGTACACACGGGCGGACTGTCTGGCCAACTAAGTCCGTCAGACAATCCGACAGACAGTCCGTCCTACTTTTGAATGAACGGACTTGACCACACACGATGAACAGACAGTCCGTTGAAAGCTTGCGCGATGACGTGTACAGCACGTACGACGGGACTAGAAATACGACGTCCAATACACTGCAATGCAACCTTCGGCCGTGTAAATCCTTTCTGAGCATGCGCCATACTTAGTCCGTCCAACTTGCCTACACACGAGCGGACTGTCCGCTGAAACCAAAGTTGGACGGACAATATTTTACGGAAATTCCGAAAGACTTAGTCCGCCAGACTGTCCGCTGAAAAAGTCCGCTGAAGCCCACACACGAGCGGACTGTCTGCTGAAACACGTTTCAGCGGACCAAGTCCGTCAGACAGTCCGCCCATGTGTACGCGGCCTAAGAAAATTATTTTTACAGCACTTTTCATCTTACAACAAAGTGAATACAGTTTTCTAGACTTTTTTTAAATGTCTAGGCTCAAAATTGTGTTTCATTGCAAAGTGGCAAAAAAAGAAAGGTACCCATTACTTTTTTCTTATCTCTAGCATTATTAAGTAAATTTCAGACCTAAAAGTGACCTAACTGTGTATATGTTTGACAGTACATGCCCAGCATCTAAATGCAAGCTTGCTGGCTCTAAAACTTCTGCCTTTCTGTCTGGTGGATTCTGCCCCCTTCTATGAATTTGCACAAGGTTCTGTACCACAATGCCAGGTTCCCAGTCGCTATTTATTTTCACGTAAGCCCATTTCAGCTCTCTACCATCATCTGGAAGGCAATGTTGTGGCATTGTTGGGCAAGGCAGTCAGTCGCAAAGTCCACTTTACTGCTGACATGTGGTCAAGCAAGCATGGGTAGGGACAATATATTTTGCAGAGAAGTTTGCCGGCTATAGTCTACAGCTGGTGATGTGCTGCTGGCAGATCATTCCTGTCAGTGGAGGCTGCTGAGAGGTCATGAGGTATAGCAGGGACAGGCTGAGGTGAGTATGAAGGAGGGACAGTCACTACACTCACATTGACTGAACTATCCCTACATTCACACAAATGTAAAGATGAATGGTCGCACTACACTCACACTGAACTATCCCCAGATGTACACTAAATTGATATCCTACACTGACAATAGAATAAGAATAGCACACTATAGCACACTAACTGTCTAATAGCACTGTTCTATCTCTCTCCACGCTGCTATCACACTACAAATGCCCGCTATGGAAAGAATACTTTTATAGTGTGGAGCAAGATTAAGAGCAATGAGCCATGATTGAATACAGTCATCATGACGGCCTCCAATCATGGCTCTAACCCTTATGGGGTGAAACTTTCATTGCTTCAGCCAATCCGGGCTTTTAATGCACTGTGTGACAGCGCAGTGCATTGTAGTCATTCAGCAGGCCGGACAAACGGTTGGACGACCCCATAATTGTTCGGAGAATGTCCGAACAGCAAAAGTTCATCATGAACTTATGCTAGGGCCGAACCGTTCACCCATCCCTACATCCCTACACTCAGGCTAGTGATGTAGCTGGGTGCAGAGTTATGAATGGCTTTCTCAGTTATTGTTAGTACTTTGAATTTTATTAGTTGTGTGAGTGGAAGCCAGAGCAGGGATTGGCAGAGAGGGGCGGATGACACTGGTTGGTAAGGTGGATGAGCCTTGCAGCAGCATTCATGATGGACTGAAGGGGGGAAAGCCTATGTAAAGATGATCGAATGAGGAGGGAGTTGCAGTAGTTGAAGCAAGAGATAACCAGGGCGTGAATTACAAACTTGGTGGTGTCACTGACTAAAAAGGGGCATATTCTTGAGATGTTGCGGAGGTTAAGGCGACATGATTTGGACAGGGATTTGATGTGGTTGCCTCTAGCACCCTGGCATGTGGGGACGGACTCATAGTTGGGCCATTGTTCTTGTCCCATTGATCTTGACAGAGAAGTTAGGGTAAAGGGGCACATGAGGGAGGAAATATTATGAGCTTAGTTTTAGATAGATTTGAGGAAGTGGTGTGACATCCAAGCTGATATATCTGTTAGTAAATCAGTGATTTACTCCCTCTATTTCAAGAAACCTGAATGGAGCCTTGTTCGGTTTAAAGAAGTGGATGTGGATGTAAACAAATGTAAATAGTTTATCATCAGTTTACATCTGTTTGCACATAGAACTGAAATGCTGTTTGTTATTCATCCATCAAGGGATGGATGAAAAATAGACAGATGGAACAGTCTTAAAGGTAAAGATTGTGGAAGTTACTTATTACCGATTTTCCATGCTACTGTATTTATTTACAGATTTGTATACCTTAAATCTTTACTGTTTTACAAAAAATCATAATTTTAAATTGATATCATATATGAAATTAATTTATGTGATATTGTCATATGATGTCTATGCTTTAGTGTATTATTAAAAATATTGCTTTGATAAACTCATTATTATCATATAAATAAGTAAAAAAAAAAAAAAAAAACATTTTTAATTGTATAGGTCTTTTAGAAAATATATCATTTTGGTCAAAAAGAAAGACTCTTTTGCAAACCTTTGAGGATGTACTGTAATATGCATGTAAAACATGGACAATTGGTTCCATCACCTGAGGTGCTCATTGATTTATTTTTTTCCTCTTCTGGGATTTCAGAGCCAAATCCTTGGCTTTCCCTGATACAGCATGGGGTCCCTCAGCTTTTAATGTAGGAGAGACTAACTCCTGGGGCTACATACTTCACATTGAAAAATAAGTGTGGGATTTGATAGGTAGAGAGCTTGCAATGGCCACAAATAGCAACTGCACTAAACAAGGGAAGAAATCTAATTTCTAGAGTTCCTGAGAGATATTCAAAAATAGTTTTTAATTCAACCCACTGGCTACTGTTTGAGAAGCTGGCCTGCAATATTAAAAATAGAAGCCATTTGATATAATAGTTATTTATAAATTTCAGTGGTCAGTAGAAGGTAGAGTTCTTTGTTACTTCAGCGGTGTTGCAAATATTTTATTAATCCACTGGTCAATAGATTATGATAAAAGCTTCCAAATTAGCATTTGAAAGGATAGTATAGGCCTTATGACTGTAATTAACACCTAGCTGCCAGTGAGATTCTGACAGGTCTTGTAGGCTTTTAGCTGTAGATAAGGGGAATTAAATTATCACCTTACAAGAACTTAAAAAAAATCCTTGAGACTAGGTGACTTCCATGGCATCAGGTAGTGAGAGATCTGGGCTCCCCACTGTCTGTTCTTCTGATAGTATACAACCCAATAGCATACCTCCACTTTTTGAGATGGGAACGAGGGGCACCTATTAACAAAAGTATGTAGGTATAGGACACACAACCATGCCATGCTCCTTTAAAGGAGAATTATACGGTGTGATTCTATACAGAGGGAGCCCAGCAGTGAGTACCATGGACTTGATGTCCACCGACACCCGCCGATTGCACAGGCATAACTTCAATCTGCCTATGTAAACAAGACAGATTATTGTTCTGTTGATCCTGTGTTTCTGCTAAGCAGGAATACAGATATTTGCCTTCCCCTAGTCAAAGCACCTCCCCTACAGTGGGTAAGCACAACGTAGGCTAAGGGTAGACAACCTCGGCCCTCCAGCTGTGATGAAACTAAAAGTCCTATGAGACATTGTAAGAGCCTGACAATCACAGGTATAACTCCTCGAGGCAGAGACATGATGGGATTTGTAGTTTCAAAACAGCTGAAGTGCCAAGGTTTCCTACCCTAGACCAAGGCACACAGTTGACCCTTTTGATCACCCCCAATATTAACCCCTTTCCTGCCAGTGTAATTAGTACAGTGCATATTTTTTGGCACTGATCATTGAATTAGTGTGACTGGTCCCCAAAAAGTGTCAAAAGTGTCAGTTAGGTGTCCGATTTGTCCACGGCAATATCGCAGTCCTGCTATAAATTGCTTACTAATAAAAAAAAAATCCCAAAGTTTGCAGGCACTATAACTTTTGTGCAAACCCATCAATATACGGTTATTGCCATTTTTTTACCAAAAATATGTAGCAGAATACATATTGGCCTAAACTGATGAAGAAATTAGATTTTTTATATTTTTTTTATTGGGTATGTTTTATAAGAGAAAATGTAAAAAAAAAAGTTTACTTTGTTTGTTTATAGCACAACAAATAAAAACCACAGACACGATCAAAGACCACCAAAAGAACGCTCTATTTGTGGGAAATAAAGGACAAACATTTTATTTAGGTACAATGTTTCACGACTGCACAATTGTCAGTTAAATTAACGCAGTGCTGTATCGCAAAACATGTTCTGGTCAGAAAGGGGGTAAAACCTTTGGGAGTGGTTAAAGTCTATAGGACCTGAACTTAATAAATCAAAAGTCCCCATTTTAAAGTGTTATGTGCAAATTATTGGCCATAAAAAGGGTATGTGGGGGGCGTGGCGTGACCTCGGGAGGGAATGGACGCTTGAGAGCTGAGCTCCTGCCGCGATCCGGTCCTCTAACCATTGGGAAAACTTAATTGAGCATTTGACCGTCAAAGATTATGGACACTGCCTCGAGGACACCCTCCGCTTCCCGTTCGCGCTCACCGAGACGACAACGTGGCAGCATTAGCCAGAATTTACCGGAGTTGTTTCGCTCACAGAGAGACAATATGGCGTCTTCCCGCCACACTCCAACACAGACTCCGGCCTCCACACCCCCGAGTGCGCCACCAAAAATAGCCCTACTGGATCAGGGGATTCCATTGACAGTGATTCAACAACACCCGAGTCTGATGGACTTAAGGTCGGTAGCGGCAAACATCAAAGAGACCCTGACTGCCGCTATAGCGGATTTACAGTTAGACTTACAAGCCATTGCTGACAGAGTGGTGGATGTGGAACAATGAACGACGCAACATGAAATGACCCTCCGCAAGGTTACCAACAAACTAGACACCCACACATTACAATTAAGGGATCTCCAGCGTCATCAGGAAGATCTGGACAACAGGGGGAGACGCCACAATATTCAGGTGAGAGGCCTGCCAGAGTCGGTGGACACGGAACAACTTGGGGCGACAGTTATGAATCTGTTTAATGACCTCCTGGATAGACCGGCACGAACACCGGTGGCCTTCAAAAGAATCCATAGAGCTCTATGACCCAAAGGCCGCGAAACGGATCCCCCAAGGGATGTGGTATGTTGTCTAGTGGATTACAGATTGAAAGAGGAAATATTGCGAAAAGCAAGAAACAGGATTCAAATCTCTCACGGGAATGCTACGATCCACATCTATCAAGATCTGTCTGGAATCACGTTACAACACCGAAGAGATTTACGCCCGCTTCTCAACACGCTACGTGCGAAAGGCATTCAATACAAATGGAAGTTCCCGTTTGGATTAGCAGCTACTTACCGTGGCCGTACTGCTTTGCTTCGTGTACTTGAAGAGCTTCCCTCTTTCTGCGACACCATGGATATCCCACTGGTAGATGTCCTCAACTGGTATGCTGCTTTTCGTACATTCCAGCAGAGAAAGGGATCGTGAGGAACCGATGGATGCGCAAAACAGCAGGTATCAATGGCGTAGATCCACATCACGCAGTCGATCATATCAATCGCGGAGAGACTCACATGCACGGAGCAGCCCCACGGAATCACCATGTTCCCGACGTGCCAGACGGGATATGGATCGTCACTGGGATAATTCACCGGGACTGTGACTTTTCAGTTAAGTGCTTCCAGTTACACTGCCCCGCCATCAGGGTCATTAGCTTTCAGTAATTTGACCCCTAAAATGTTTACTGGCTTCCCTTATTCTTAGCAAATCTTCCCCCTATAGAACACAGCTCACAATAGGCTTGGGGTACGATTAACTTAGTTAACACGCTTGTAGTTAAGAATGTGATCTGTTTTTCATAGACCACTGTATCATCGAGAGTTATCGCAGAATGCAATGAACATTTGCGCAGGTTTCTATAACGATGTTTGACTTCCGACCACATTACTGTTGAGACACAGCTCCGACGAACTGCCCATAGTACAGTGTCTTTATTATATTAGGAATGTTTAGATGCCCTTGCTATGTTAATGAACATCTTTGGTTTACGGTGGGGTAGTTACTGAACACAATGATGCGCAATCTATGTCTACCCCTTTATTCAAATTCGACTCTATTCGACTCTATTCGAATCAATTCGATACACAAGCTTATTCGGGGAAGTGGGGAGGACCTACGCCACTAACCGACTCCTTGCCCGTCTCAGTGGGATAGTGATGTGGGGATCTGGGATTAAGCGGTCAGAATATTGTGTCCAAATCGCTTCCCCGGGCATACCTGTCACATTCTTGTAGTTCAGTAAATCTCTTATATTTGGGTTGGAATTTCTCGAGATGAGGCATACCCATGAGGGGAATGTTAACCCGCTTCCCTTGATAATAACACCTTTACTCACATTATTTCTTTGGACCGGATCGCGGTCACACATGTCGTCGATTGAATCCACTCGTCCTGAGTGATTTGGTTCAACCCCACCACGGTTGTGTGGACGGACGTGTCGTGCCGATAGCCAGACACTGTCTGTACGGACACCGTACTTTTCCCAGACGTTTTCACTCTGAGGGAAAGGCTGGTCCTCCTCCCTTGTAGTGAACGCCTAAGGGCAAAACCCTAATTCCCTATTTTTTTTCCCTCTCCTTTCCTCCCTTATTGATCCTCCCTTTTTCCGAATCACAACCCAGGTACGTTTATCGTATTGCACATAAATCTCACAATATGCACAATCGACACCCTCTCACTCCAACCCCTCAGGTCAAACTATATTCGCTTAGCATGAAAGGTCTCAACACTCTGGAAAAAAGGTCACAACTCTTCCTTCTCTTTCGCAAAGCTAAAGCTGATATTGTGTTTCTACAGGAAACCCATTTTAGGACAGATAAAATACCTACCTTGCGTTCCTCCCTATACCCAACAGTGTTTCATGCCACTAACGACTCAGCGAAATCAAAAGGAGTATCGATCCTCATCTCTAAGAATTGCCCCTTTCAGGTGCAGGACTCGCTGTTGGATAAGGAGGCTCGCTATATCTTCCTGAAAGGAGAGTTATTTAATAAAAAAATTACATTAGCTAACATTTAGGCACCCAACCAACAACAAGTGCCGTTCTTTAAATCCACGATGCAACAACTTACATCCTTTTATCAAGGTGCACTGCTGGTTGGAGGGGATTTTAATGCACCTATGGCCCCCACTCTAGACTCCTCGAATGGCACATCGTCGATAGCATACAGCGCACTACGGGCAATCAAATCACAGTTGACCACGTTAACACTACATGACGCGTGGAGGACATTGTATCTGACTGACAAAGATTTTACCTACTACTCACCTCCCCACAACAAATACTCGAGGATCGACTACTTTTTTCTCTCGCAGACGGATCTAGAATGCTTACTTGCGGCCTCCATAGACCCTTTGGTGCTCTCTGATCATAACCCGGTTTCGATCACCCTGTCGTTCCCTGCTAAACCGACACAACCTTTTATTTAGAGACTGGATAATTCTCTGCTAAGTGACCTGGAGGCAGTACATACAATAACCTCTAGTTTAACAAATTATTTTGCTGAAAATGCTTCCCCTGAGATTCATCCTCTAACAAGATGGGCGGCTCATAAATGTGTGATTCGGGGAGAATTTATCTCTCTTACGGCTAGGAGACGGAAGGACAGGGTGATCCGAATCGATAAGTTATCAAAGACCATTCATTCACTAGAATTGTTACACCAACGAACGTTATCGGAAACTACCTTACATACACTACAGAAGGCCAGATTAAATCTCTTGGAGGAACTAAACATACCAATCAGAAGGAAATATATCCTTATGCAACCAAATTACTATGAATTTGGCAACAAAACAGGAAAATTCTTAGCGAGGGCTATTCAAAAAAGGAGAGCGCTGTCCTCGATTCCTCACATAATTGACCCAAATGGTCGTAAGATTGAATCCCCATCTGGAATAGTTGCACAATTTAAAAAATTCTACTCAAATCTCTACAACCTCCCTCACCACCCCTCAGCAGGACCACATCATGACAGGCTTAAAAAGATAATGGATTTCCTGGACGAAAATTGTCCAGGGAGTATTCCTAAAGACATGGCCACAGATTTAGAGAAGCCAATAACGAAAGACGAAGTCTTAGTCGCCCTTAAGCAGCTTAAACCGCGTAAAAGCCCTGGCCCAGATGGCTTGCCTATGCTTTATTATAAAACCTTTTCGGATACACTTATTTCTCATATCACTGACACATTTAATCAACTTCCTAACTCCCCCTCGCTCCGTGCGAAACTCCATGAAGCACACATCACAATGATACCAAATCCGGGGAAGGACGATTCTTTGGTCCCTAATTACAGGCCTATTTCACTTATAAACGTAGATATGAAGATTTACGCAAAAGTTATAGCTAATCACATTCTACCTGTGTTACCCTCCCTAGTCTCCTTGGACCAAGTAGGTTTCGTCCCGGGACGGGAGGTGCGGGATAATACGCTGAAAGCGATTAATATTCATCGGTGGCTATCCACATCTAGAACCCCAGGCTTCTTTCTCTCATTGGATGCAGAGAAGGCGTTCGACAGGGTGGCTTGGGATTACATGTTGGCAACACTCAGGAAAATGGGCTTCAAAGAACGTACCTTGCAATATATCATGGCCCTTTACTCATCTCCCACAGCCAGAATTAAGGTTAATGGTCACCTGTCGGACGCTTTCTCCCTGTTCAACGGAACCAGACAGGGATGTCCCTTGTCTCCAATTATATTTATTTTAACAATGGAACCCATGCTTCATAGGCTTCGAACAAACGTGAATGTCAAAGGAGTTCAAATAAAAGGCAAGACTTACAAAGTGGCAGCGTATGCCGGCGATATCCTCTTATTTCTATCGGACCCAATCACCACTATACCCAATTTACTCCAAGATTTCAATCAGTTTAAAATGATAGCGAATCTCCAAATTAATTTCAATAAGTCAAAGGCCCTCAACGTTACCTTACCGGATGCGGTGCTGAATCAATGCCAAACAATCTTTCCATTTAGTTGGGAAAAACACGCCATCACCTAATTAGGAATTCAATTACCGACTAAGTTGTCAGATTTGTATCCCCGCAATTATTTACCACTGCTCAACTCCATTAGGAGAGATTTGCAAACTTGGAAAATACCTACGATCTCGTGGTTCGGAAGAGCGGCGATTCTAAGGCCGCGTACACACGGGCGGATTGTCTGCCCAACTAAGTTCGTCAGACAATCCGACAGACAGTCCGTTCAAAATTTGCATGAATGGACTTGACCACACACGATGAGCAGACAGTCCGCTGAAAGCGAGCGCGATGACGTATACAGCACGTATGACGGGACTAGAAAAACGACGTCCTATACACTGCAATGCAACCTTCGGCCGTGTAAATCCTTTCTGAGCATGCGCCATACTTAGTCCGTCCAACTTGCCTACACACGAGCGGACTGTCCGCTGAAACCAAGTTTGGACGGACAAAACCAAGTTTGAACGGACTGTCTTACGGAAATTCCGTAAGACTTTGTTCGTCAGATTGTCCGCTGAAAAAGTCCGCTGAAGCCCACACACGAGCGGATTGTCCGCTGAAACACTGTTCAGAGGACTAAGTTGGGCAGACAATCCGCCCGTGTGTATGCGGCCTCAAAATGAATATCCTCCCCAGATTCCTATACCTCTTACAAACGATTCCAATCACTCTGCCTCCCACTTTTTTCGCGACCTTTAAAACTCTTTGCTCCCAGTTTGTATGGGCTAACAAACACGCTCGTATAAAGTGGGAGAAACTGACTCTTCCCAAATTACAAGGGGGATTGGGAATCCCAGATCTGAGAAAATATCAATGGGCATGCCAATTGACCAGAATCGTGGATTGGCACGTTCACCGACAGACCAAAGTGTGGGTCGTGCTTGAAGAGGCATTCGCTCACGCACCGATACATCTCCTTCCGTGGATAAACACTGACTCTGTTCCGCAGACAATCACCTCTCACCCTCTGATAAGCACCACACTTAACACTTGGAAAATGGTATGTCACAAAACAAAAATTTCTTCTACTCATGGGCCACTTACCACACTAGAGCACAACCCGGAATTCACTCCAGGTATTCAAGACCTCTATATCACTGCTGATGCCACTAGAGACTTCGTTGCGAGCAGGGTCCTTTTTTGACAAAGGACGAATGCTCACATTCCAATCCTTACTGACTAAATTTCCAGACAGGAAATTACCCTTCTTTAATTTCCTTCAAATCAGACATTTTTTTACTCAACAAATACCCTGCAACTACGTGGTGCAGGGAACTGACTCCGTTTGAAGTGCTTTGCACTAGGAAAACCCCACAGAGACATTTCATTTTTGAGCTTTACGCTCTTCTCTTCCCTACAATGAATGGCTTAGTGGACTCAGCGCGAGAAAATTTAGGCCTGGAACTGACACGAGATGATTGGGAAAAAATACTGACAAACATTCATAAGGGCTCTAGAAATGTGTCCGTACAAGAAAACGGCTTTAAACTATATTGAACTCTGGATGTTTTACACAAATGCTACCCGACTGTAACCTCTATATGCTGGAGATGTGGGGAAGCAGTAGGCACTATCCTACACATTTGGTGGGACTGTCATGCACTTAGACCGTACTGGCAGGCCATACACCAGCTCATCTCTAACATAACAAACTTTACACCAGACTTCACACCAGCACAATACCTACTTCATCATACAGCCATGCCCCAAAGTCACTACAAAAAATCAGTTGTAATACACTTAGTCAATGCAGCTAAACTGTGCATTCCGGCTTTCTGGAAATCTACAACGACACCCTGAATTAAAGATTGGATACGCAGAGTGAAAAAGATAATGGAAATGGAAGAAATTACACACCAACTCCATGACACTTCACCCAAATTCACCAACAGCTGGGCATGTTGGATACACTTCCAAACATCCGCAGAGTACAAGCGGTTAATCAAAAACTAAGGGTTCGACCTGAGGGGTAATTCCACTAGGTTCTTTTGAGAGCTTCCTAATCTACACAAAAGATACGTATTGATCGTAGGAGGCAAACTCATACTTACTTACCCCCCTTCTTCCCTCCCTCATTTTCCCTTCACCTCCCTCCCCCCCCCCCCAAATAATGATGCAGGTCGTCATTTATCCTGCTTTTCGTTACGTAACAGTTACTGTTCGCACTCTATATCAAATGGACAAATGATTTGTAGAATCTTCATATCTGGTTACTCGAATTACACAACAGGGCACACTCCAGTTAGTGACCTCTCCCACCTTTATAGAGGTTCTACGAAGTCAGCTGTTACCATAGCTCTCACCCCGTGAGAAAGGAAGAATGTAGTCAACAACTAGACATCTAAAAGTTGTGTTAAGAAATGTTATTGTGCTACCTTTTTGTCAGGAATCAATCGGTTTTATTCCGGCATGGATCGAACCACTGGGACTTCTCATAGGATGGCCGGATGGCTGCCCTCTATCCACTATAGGACGTTCCTATCACTTCTGTCTTGATGTACCAGGTTTATAACTTTTTTGACTTGTTTGTAACAAATGTCCTGTACCTACTGCTTGTGCTGTATGTTTCAAATCTCTTAATAAAAAGATAAAAAAAAAAAAAAAAAAGGGTATGAGGGCCTGGGTACTATCCTGGGGGACATACAGTGGTGTGAAAAAGTGTTTGCCCCCTTCCTCATTTCCTGTTCCTTTGCATGTTTGTCACACTTAGGTGTTTCGGAACATCAAACCAATTTAAACAATAGTCAAGGACAACACAAGTAAACACAAAATGCAATTTGTAAATGAAGGTGTTTATTATTAAAGGTGAAAAAAAATCCAAACCATCATGGCCCTGTGTGAAAAAGTGATTGCCCCCTAAACCTAATAACTGGTTGGGCCACCCTTAGCAGCAACAACTGCAACCAAGCGTTTGCGATAACGTGCAATGAGGCTTTTACAGCGTTCTGGAAGAATTTTGGCCCACTCATCTTTGCAGAATTGTCCTAATTCAGTTATATTAGAGGGTTTTCGAGCATGAACGACCTTTTTAAGGTCATACCACAACATCTCAATAGGATTCAGGTCAGGACTTTGGCTAGGCCACTCCAAAGTCTTCATTTTGTTTTTCTTCAGCCATTCGGTGGTGGACTTGCTGGTGTGTTTAGGATCATTGTCCTGCTGCAGAACCCAAGTTCGTTTCAGCTTGAGTACACGAACAGATGGTCGGACATTCTCCTTCAGGATCTCTTGGTAGACAGCAGAATTCATAGTTCCTTTTATCACGGCAAGTCTTCCAGGTCCTGAAGCAGCAAAACAGCCCCAGACCATCACACTACCACCACCATATTTTACTGTTGGTATAATGTTCTTTTTATGAAATGCAGTGTTCCTTCTACGCCAGATATACTTGGACACACACCTTCCAAAGAGGTCCACTTTTGTCTCATCGGTCCACAGAATGTTGTCCCAAAAGTCTTGGGGATCATCAAGATGTGTTGTGGAGAAATTGAGACGAGCTTTGATGTTCTTTTTGCTCAGCAGTGGTTTTCTCCTTGGAACTCTGCCATGCAGGCCATTTTTGCCCAGTCTTTTCCTGATGGTGGAGGCATGAACGCTGACCTTAACTGAGGCAAGTGAGGCCTGCAGTTCCTTGGACGTTGTTGTGGGGTCTTTTGTGACCTCTTGGATGAGTCGTCGCTGCGCTCTTGGGGTAATTTTGGGCGGCCGGCCACTCCTGGGAAGGTTCACCACTGTTCCATGTCTTCGCCATTTGTGGATAATGGCTCTCACTGTGGTTCGCTGGATTCCCAAAGCTTTGGAAATGGCTTTATAACCCTTTCCAGACTGATAGATCTCAATTACTTTCTTTATCAATTGTTCCTGAATTTCTTTGGGTCTCGGCATGATGTGTAGCTTTTAAGGATCTTCTGGTGGACCCTACTGTGTCAAGCAGCTCCTATTTAAGTGATGCCTTGATTGTGAACAGGTGTGGCAATAATCAGGCCTGGGTGTGGCTAGAGAAATTGAACTCAGGTGTGGACAACCACAGTTATAGTATGTTTTAACAAGGGGGGCAATCACTTTTTCACACAGGGCCATGATGGTTTGGATTTTTTTTCACCTTTAATAATAAACACCTTCATTTACAAATTGCATTTTGTGTTTACTTTTGTTGTCCTTGACTATTGTTTAAATTGGTTTGATGTTCCGAAACACTTAAGTGTGACAAACATGCAAAGGAACAGGAAATGAGGAAGGGGGCAAACACTTTTTCACACCACTGTATATCAATGCAATATTTTTTTTATAAACAGGTCGTTTTTAAAGGAGCAGTTATTTTAATGATGCTTAAAGTGAAACCACAAAAATGAAAAATTCCTTTAAATATGGTGCTTGGGCATCCCCTTAGTCTGCCTGTAAAGTGGCACATCTGCACCGTGTATAGAACCAGCTCTAGTAAAACTGCCATATATAAAGAAAAATAAATGACAGTTACATTTTTCCAGCTGCAAGCCATTGCCAGCGATACAAAAATGTTAAAAAAAATGGCATGGGGTCCCCCCAATCCATACCATGCCAATATTTTTTTTTTTAAATGGTGTGGGATCCCCTCAAATCTCTACCAGACCCTTATCCGAGCATGCAGCCTGGAAAGCGGGGGGGATGAGCAAGTGCCCCCCTTCCTGAACCATTCCAGGCCACATGTCCTCAACCTGTCAGAGACCCCCATCCCAAAGCACCACCCCATGTTGAGGTATGGCTGCCAGGCTGCATGCTCAGATAAGGACCTGGTATGGATTTTGAGGGAACCCCACGCCATTTTTTTTTTATTATTCTATTGGCGGCAATGATTTTTTTTTATTCAGCTATCAGAGGTGAAGCCTGGCTGGCTGCTCAGCCTGCTCCTTAACAACCGGTAGCTATTCGCGGTGCGCTTGGCAAACACCCGAACAAGCACTGTTCACTGAGCACTGAACCGATGCTTGGCCCGAACAGTTCATCCATCTCCAGTCATCACTACGCAAAACAGTAAAGTTTACTTCTGTTTTTGATTCCTTTTATTTCATAGCAAATAAACACATTTCTGTATGACATTTTCTTTCTTTTATTTTTGTGTTTTTTTTGCCTTTTATCTTAAATAATAAAAATTAATGGCCCTTGTAGTCTAATGACCAGTACATGTAATGAGAAAATCGGATGAAAAATATTGCTTTCGGAGCAATCATCCCATGACCTGATCATTAGTACACAACTTTCGAGAACTGATCATGACAGTTCATGCAGAAATATCTGAAAGGAAAAGCACAAACATCTTTCTTATATGATAATAGAACAAATGATTTTTGAGTAATTAGTATGATATTTTTACGGAAAAAAAAATTACGTGACCAAGACCACACATGATCGTAAATGAAAAAATATATTACACTATAATACAATACATTACATCACTTCCAAAATTGTATTTTGTCTTGTGAGAATTTTTGTAACTTCAGTAACCTTTTAAATTCAGGCAGGATTCACACCTAATACCGATGCAGCTCCCAGCAGCGGTCCTGTGTGTTCCCGTTCAATGCTTCAGGTCCGATTTCAGCCCAAATATTTTGGCTGAATTCAGACCTGAAATGGACTAAAAGATGCACAGGGCTCCTGTGCAAAGTCGCACCGGAGCTGCAGCGGGGATATGTGAACTGGCTCCATAGTGAACCAGCATCCAATTTGCAATGGCGTGAACTCAGCCATAACCCATCTGATGGAACAAAAAAAACCTGACAGCACTCTGAGCTAACAATCCAACATTAGTAGATCTCCCCATCTGATTAATCCCAGTAGATTATTAGTTCTCCCCAGCTGAGCCTGCCAGAACACTCCAATCTGTGCTCTCAGCCATTGACTGAGATCGCTGATTGAGGGGCAGTTGGCTGCTGGTTTTCCAGCATGCTAGTCCGAAAGAAGCCGGCCAAATGGCCATCTTCTATGGACAGACTGATATACACACGGCCCAAATGTTGGCTGGTTTTCATTGAACCGGCCAATGTCTCCCGGCATTAAGATAAGAATGTATACACCTAGAGAGATTATGTCATTGTATTAGCAGTGTCTGTGTGCTCTGTATAAGTTAATTAACTGTATGAAATTAATTCATGTGGCTGCTGACAGTATGCAGATTAGTGTCACTGCGTGTAAGCTAGCAAATCTAGCAAAACAGACCTGTCAGCTGACAAACTGCTGGTGGTGGCAATCTACCCCGAGTCGCACGTGTGTGTGTGTGTATGTGTGTGAGGGCATGTACGATCAATGAAATGATGATGTCAGGATTCTAGTTTTAGGATAGCTGGGGGAAATTTCAGATTAGAGTGCACCATATTGTATCTGCCTGTGTCCAGCCAGCTATATTTTGTGCAAGTCCCTCTAGTAGAGGCCAGCAGTATTGCGAGCTGTGATAACTATTACAGTTGGTTTTAACCTTCCTAAAATAAGGTCTTGCCCCATTCTTACTAACCATTCAAACAACTTATTTGGTCAAGGAAGTCCATTGTCAGTGTGATTTCCTGTCATCTGGTGGCAGTGGTGAGATATTAGTGTTCTGTTTATAGTTGTCACTTGTCTCCAGATTAGAGAACTCAGGGGTTTTGCTGTAGCTTGCCAGCATGCTGATTTGTTTTAGATGAACACGTGATATACTGAATTACCTCATATATTGGCCTCACTCACTCGGTATCATTTGTACTTGGTAAATTACACTTTCATCCTCATCAGTTATGTATACTGATATAACTGGGGTGGATATTTGATCCTTTGCTTACTGCCTGACCTGCCCATGAATGTATAAGTGCAGTTACTCTCACAATATCTTAAATTTTTTTTCTTAGGGAGTACAAACCTGGATTGCATAGGGATCTTCTTTCATGGCTTAGAGCTCTGATATAAAATGTAAATGTTTTTACAAGTCATTACATTAAATTCTGTTATGAGGTGATTCAACCAGATTTATGTAGGATCATTTCGTTTTATGTCCTAGTTTTATTCTTTTACAAGAGCGTATAAAAAAGCAGATGTAAAAAACACATACATACACTTAAAATCTGGAAAGTAAGCTTAAGGTGTGTTCAGAGGCTTCCAAGCAAGGTCTGTAATCGATTACTGAATCAATATCAATCAGGTTTTGTGGTTTATAGTTTACTCTTGAGCTTATTTCAACCCATTCAGCAGAAGACTGGTTTACAGCACTCCTGGTGCTCCAATAATTAAATGGCCTACTACACAGACCTGAATAATATTCTGACCTTTTTTTTGTAATTACTTTGCTATATGTGCCAGCATTTATTATGACCAGAGAAGGGCACTTAAGAATAAAACACAAGGTCTACTAATCTATTTTCTGCTATACTACTCTATGTGTTAATAAAATTTTACTGGCAAACAATCCTACAAAGGCCACAGACAATTGTACTGAAATGGGCATGAAGGTGAAGGTGATCATTTATTTTAGAAATTAACTTACCTTATCCAATACTGAGGGATACAGATGGCAGCAAAGGAATCTGTGATGTCCACAGGGCACCTATACATTCTGTATGGGCTGGATGTACAAGGGCCCTGATGTATCTCACAGATTTTTACAATGATTTATTTATTTAAAGTAGCATTGGTTAATACTTCATTGGTTGAAAATAAATTGTTACTTTAGAATTTGTACCTAGATTGTTGAGAAACTAAATGATTTGGATAAGAATATCTAAATACATGCACCTGCTCAGAGCCAGGTCTTTGCAATGGGACTCCATTTGCTATCACTTTATCGTCTTTTTCGGATGCTATAAACCACTTGCAATTTTGCTATTAAAACATTACTAAGGATCATAAACAGACTCCAGCCCTTTTAACAAATACATTGCAATGGGATGCCAAAGTCAACCAACTGTTTACAAAAAACAAAAGCCTTACCCAGCCCAGCTTTACCATTTTTTTTCTTCATTTGTAGAAAGTCATCTTTGCTGTTGATAGCGAGCACTCTTATTTGCCTGCTCTTTGTCATATCTCAATACATGTCTAAGAGGCTGCCTTAGGACTGCATAATTTCCATCTTCAACAAATTCATACGTAATCAAGCCCTCACATCCATCCTGTCCTTTAACCACCCCTTAAAGCCATTTATTTTCTGATCCATCAATCTTCTTCACTCTGTTAAAAGTGGGTGCATGGTTTGCAAGGCTCTACATCATATGGGCATGTTTTGTTTGTTCTGGTGGTTGACTTTGCTAGACTAAATGAAAATATAGTCTGTCCAGAAATGCCCACTTCTTGAAGCTGTAAACTTTATCCTATCAACTCACAGACACTACTATATTCGTGCTGCGATTGCTGCTAGAAAATATACTAGTATATTCCACATTGACAACAACCGGTTTCACTTATTTATTTATTTTATATTTTGCGTGAGGTACATTTTAAATAATTTAAAGACTATTGTTTGTATGTTTCGTTTACAAGAAGCACTGAGAAGAAAAGAGTTTATCTTTTTTGGTGAAATAACTTTGATTTTGTCTATCTATTAAATCCTGTATCTTGGCTGAAGATTAGAGAGCAAAAAAAGAGAAAGCTTGGCTACTGCTTTTACGACAACACACCCTACTCTGCTGTCCTTTGTCCAATCTGAATTTTTTATACTATTCTACTATTCTGTGTGGGAATTCTTTGACCCAGGTCAGCATTAAGTTTCAGCCTGCCTTTTGATCCCTTGGTACTGAATAGCAAGCAGGTAATATTGTTTTAGGGTGCTTTTGATGCAAATTGCTATAGCAGGAATGCAACGTAAAATCACTCTGGGACAAATAGAACCATAGTTGCCAACATTTAAAAAGAAAGCATATCTGTTCTTTGCTGTAAGTTATCATGGGGAGTAATATATTTTATCTAGCAGCAGGAAATTCATGTAAAACAAGTGTGGTTCTACCAGAGGCATATTATTGACATATTGTAGAATAAGATCTTAAGATACTGTATATAGCAAGAAGGTGTTTTGTTAAATGATTTATATATTTATTTAAAAGGAAAAGGAGAACTTTGGGACTCTAAATAAGGCAGTGACCTGGTAAGGTCAATTGCCTCTATCCATATCCAAATGAGAAAAAGAGGACAACGAATTGGGACTTTAGCACGCAGGCTTAGAAATTCTAATTAATTGGAAATCAATTTATAATACATAATGGTAATCATGAGTAAGCATAAAATATCCTATATAATTTGTAAAATAGATGTACATACAATAAAGGCAGTTTGGCACATAATTGTGGCAAATTGCCCCATAATTGCAGACAATATACATCATATACTACATATACCATATTTATCGGCATATAACACGCACTTTTTTACCCTTAAAAGCAGGGGAAAATCTTGGGTGCGTGTTATGCGCCGATCCCCCGAAATTCTGAGCCTCTGGGCGGCTTTCAGCTGCCTTCGGCTCTTCAAGGTGACTTTCGGCTGCCTTCGGCCATTATCGGCGCTTTTCGGTGGCCGAAAGCTGCCGAGAAGAGCCGAAGGGGGTCGGAGGCCCACCGAGAACTACCGCACGCCGCCGAGATACACATCCGGCTCTGTATCTCGGCGACGGTATTTAAAAAAAATAAAATAGACACGGCTGCAATGGGGGACACGGCTGCAATGGGGGACAAGACTGCAGTGGGGGACAAGACTGCATAAGGCTACAATGGGGGACAAGACTGCACTGGTGGACAAGGCTGCATAAGACTGCAATGGTGGACAAGGCTGCATAAGGCTGCAATGGTGGACAAGGCTGCATAAGGCTGCAATGGGGGACAAGGCTGCAATGGTGGACAAGGCTGCATAAGGCTGCAATGGTGGACAAGGCTGCATAAGGCTGCAATGGTGAACAAGGCTGCATAAGACTGCAATGGTGGACAAGACTGCAATGGTGGACAAGGCTGCAGACGACACTGATGGGCATATAAATGTGAGGTTTTTTTTCCCCTTAAACTTCCCTCCTAAAAGTTTTTTTCCTTAAAATTCCCTCCTAAACTTGGGGTGCGTGTTATATGCCGGCGCGTGTTATACGCCGGTAAATACGGTAGTTAAAATTGTCAGATAAAACATATAATGAGAAAAAACACAGCATATAGTATTTCTATGCATTTCGTGGATTTATCCACTCTTCAGGAGCATGCACATGGATTAACTGAATATTGTAGAATGATGGGAAAAATATCTATATGATTTGATCCTGTCAAGGAAGAGAAGTTTAAAATTAAATAAATAGGATGTAGAATATACTGGAACGCGCCCCCCCTCTGAAATACTTACATGATGTACAACTTCATGATGGGAGTGTGGCACTATGGATCAGAGGCCCCTTAGGGGCATCACTATCAAGAGCTAAGGTGGTATGGACTGCCCAGGGCCAAACAAGGATGACATCCAAGGAGGACAATATTCAAGAAATGAAAATAGTCATAGATCGGGAATGATGAAACCAACAAGAAGAAATCCTAAGAACTAGTATATTATATATGTAACATACAATAAGTATGTTGCTCGGTAAAGAATACCTCCAAGGGAACATAATGCAGGTAAACAGACAATGCATTTCAAGGGTTATCCCTCTTTTTTTTGCCTCATTTGTATTTAGAATGTTAGACCCCTTTCACACTGAGGTGCTTTACAGGCACTACAGCCCTAAAAATAGCACCTGCATAGCCCCCCCTGTCTCTCCAGTGTGAAAGCCCGAGGGTGTGCAGTCCTGCAAGCAGCATCTTTGGAGCGGTATATACACCGCTCCTTCACTGCTCCTGCCCATTGAATTGAATGGCCACCGCTGTCAAACCACTGGCAAAACGCCGCTTTGTGGCACTTTGCGGGTCGTCTTAACCCTTTTTTGGCCGGTAGCTGGGGTTAAAACCGCCCCGCTAGTGGCTGAAACCCCCCCGAAAATGACAGTAAAGCACCGCTTAAAATAGCGCCGCTTTACCACCGATGGCATCACTGCCCCAGTGTGAAAGGGGCCTTAGTGTAGGCCAAGGAAAATGTGTCTTATGATCGAGACAAGTAAATTAGATGTGTGATCAACTTCTGATGTCATCAGAGTTTTTTGATTATGTAGATTTCAACTGCTGCACCTTCTTTGTCTTTTTATACTCCAAACATTGTCTAGTATAGCATATTCTTAAAGTGGAGGGCCACCCTGAAAACAAAAAAATATTAAAAATTACAAAAAAATCTAAAAAAAAAAAATGAAAAAAATTTTTTTTTTACTTACCAGAAATGCATGTTGCTAGGCACATAATCCTAATCTTCCTCTTCCGCGGAGATCTTCTGTCTTCTCTCCTCGTCGCGGTGTCTTCTGGGTAATGGGTCGCGCTGTGTTCTGGGAACTGTGTGTTCCAGAACACAGCGCGTCCCATTCAGAAAGTGCTGCGGGACTCGCGCATGCGCAGTAGGAAATGGGCAGTGAAGCCATAAGGCTCCACTGCCTGTTTCCCTTAGAGGGAATGGCGGCGCCGGGACCCGAGAGCCGAGGGACGGGTCGGCCTCGGGCGGCCGACATCGCGGGCGCCCTGGACAGGTAAGTGTGTTTATTAAGTCAGCAGCTGCAGTGTTTGCAGCTGCTGACTTTTTTTCTCTTTAAATAAATCAAGGTCCTTTACATCATATGATATTTACAAGTAAATCCTCCATTCCTACAGCTGTTTTACTTATTTCCATAAATAAACATGTTTTGGTGCTTAAAACAGTCAGAACAGCTAGTCTACCGTATTGTACCACATAGATTGGCTACAAAGATTTTAACCATCCAAAATATCAGTGAGTGCTTTTCAAATATCCACTTTACCACTTTCTGCCCGGGCTAATTCTGACATTTCTCACATACATGTTAACATCTACATTTTTTTATAGAAAAAAATAACACCCAAACATTGCAAAACCCACATTTTTTTCCAGGATTTTTTTCCATTTTTGTTTTATGTCACACAATATTTGCATAGCTATTTATTAAACACAATCTTCAGGAAAATATACACTTAAATGCATTTTAGTGCAAACACAATTTAATACCCATTTTTAATAAACGCTAAAGATATACCAAACATGTCAATATTTAAAATTTTACATGACCGTGAAATTGCAACAAACTGCAGTAGCTAAAAATCTCCATAGGCAACTCTCTAAAAGTCTTTAAGGTTACCAGTTTAAAGTTAAATGTGAGGTCTGGTACTAGAATTATTGCTCTCACTGTTGTCTGTGATGATATCTCACATGTGTGGTGCAATCACCGTTTATATATGCGTGTGGGACCTATGTGCGAATTCACATTTGCACATGAGCGGGGGGGCAGGGGTGCTTCAAATTTTATTTTTAAATAGTGTAAATGCAAAAAACAAAAGCACTGTTTCTTTAAAAAAAACAAAAAAAAATAAATTAGTTAGCAATAAAGTTATCACAAGGAAAAACAACATCACTTGTGATAGCAGGGGAAGTGATAGATATTCTTTATTTTGAGGGGGCTATATAAGGGGGTTATGAGACCCCCCTCTGTCTTCCAAAGCATTTGATCAAACCAGCCCTCCAAAGCATCTGTCACAGAGGAAGGGGAGGAATGAATGTTCCTCCTCCTCCTTTGTGCTCAGCTTGCCTGAAAATGATTGGCATACCTAGTAGAGCACAGAAATGGTGGGGGGCAGAGGCAGGAGGGGGGCCCCTTCCACTCCATGTAAAAATGTGGCTGTATACCCACAAATATCACTTTTACAGTAATGCCCATCGTTGTCTGTTTTTATACCAGGATCAAGGTAGCAGCCGCAGCCACGATCCTTCTATAACCACCTGAGGACCTACAGGTATACCTTAAATGGCTGCAAGTGGTTAAGGTGCAAGACTCTATCAAATGTTAAACCTCCAGCCTGGGAATTAAAAAAAAAATACCCTTCACAGTAGGAACTTCCTCACTGCAAGGGTTAAATGCTTGGTAACTTTGAGGAGGAAGAGTAAGACGCAACATTTACCTTTTACCTCCCTGATCAGTGCTCTCCTCCCAACTAGGTTGGGGTGGTCCCTCTCCATACAATTCAAGACGATTGTTATGCTAATAGAAAAGCAATAATATCTGATAGTCCTGGACTTTCTCCAACAAGGAGCGTCCTGTGACCCCCTCTCAGGCACCCGGGAACAGGTCCCCCACAAGTCCTCAAAACATAAGTTCTTCTTCTACAGTACACAGCCCTCTTATGCCCTGTACACACGGTTGGACTTTTCGACTGAAAATGTGCAATCAGAGATTGTTAGTAAGCACTTTGTTTAGTGTGAAACGCGTCAGTTTGTTCGTATATTGCTTTGCTGTGGCTTGTATAGTGTGATTCCGATGTTTCAATAAAGGCACGAGAAATTTAATTTGGAGGGTGGCTGTCCAGAACTTTCTATTCACCTTGATTCGATCAGAGCTTGTTGTCGGAAATTCTGACCGTATGTAGGCTCCATCAGAATTTCCGTCTCACAAAATTTGAGATCTGGTTCTCAAATTTTCCGACAACAAAATCTGTTTGTGCATCGGAATTGTGTACACATGATCAGAATTTGCGCAAAGTGCCACTTATGCTCGGAATCAAGCAGAAGAGCAGCACTTAGCAGAAGTCTATGAGGACGAAATATGTCAAATAGATATGCCAGTCTAACCACTTTTTTAACCTTTGCGCAATTTTATTTGTTTAATTGAACTGCTCTTTATTGTTTTGAGGTGTTGGAGGATACACTCGATAAATACAATTTTTACCTATTGGATTTACGCTATGTGGAGGCTCCCCGTTTTTCCTCTTTTTTTATATTCAGGAAAAATTTGAATGATCCATTGGGAGGAATATTGGAGCTACTAAGGAGTCTATTTGGGGGTTTATTTTGTGGATTCGACCTCTGTTCACCGCTTGTAGGGTTATGCCTGTCTGACTCACGGCCATTGGTCTGGAGTCCATCACTATTTGTAAGAGTACCCTATCTTTTATTATTATAGTATGAAGATATCTACCAGAATGCTGGATGCCTATTAGAACATATTAACCAGTCACGTAGAGATTTGAACACTCTGGCTGATGCACATGAACTTTTTTTTTATATATTGATGCAGACTTTATCTGACATTTACACATGTATCTTTTACACATTTGATCTATTTGTGCATTTTTAGAGTTGTTTCTATTACTAGTTTTGTTCATACTAACATGTGATGGCTTCAACTATCTTGTAGATATTGCATTTGTATGATATTTTCTCCCTTTTTTATGCAATATGTGCCCTAATTAACTTTTTTTCTCTTTTTTTATATACTGCCCTTGCTATATTCACTATAGATACTGCATATTTTTTGTATAATTTTTGTATGATTTTTTAGCAATTTGCGAATCGCATTGTATTACACTCGTTGTGATCTGGGTGTTGAATTTCACTTTATATATTTATTTTATTAGATTATTCACATTTTGAATATATTTTGTTACATACACGTATATAGGTTGTAATATCACCATTCACATATATTATTTTGATGGCTTTATCACTTTGTTAGATGTGGTTTGCATTCACGTCTGAGAAGTTTGTTTGAATATCACTAGCACTACACTTTATTTTCATCTTTCATCAGAAGAGCAGCACTGGCTATTGAACTTCATTTTTCTGGGGCTCATCGTATGTGTTGTACGTCAAAGCATTCCTGGTGTTCGGAATTTCCGGCCAACTTTGTGTGACCGTATGTATGCAAGACAAGTTTGAGCCAGCATCCGTCGGGAAAAAAAACATGGGATTTTGTTGTCGTAATGTCGTGTGTACAAGGCATAACTTGACTTTTAGTATACGTTCACTCAATGCAAAAGGCTATCCCAGCCAAGCGAGCCTCATGTGGAATGTGGAAAACATCCTTATCGCTTAAATGTGATGTTCTTTGCATAAAAGAGACTCGCTTTGACCAAGAGGCATCACCTTCCTGCAACCACAAAAACTCTCCCCATATATTCAAATCCTCCTATACAAGGAAACAAAAACCATCACCAAAGGTCTTTCCTGCGAGGGGTCATTAAAAAGGTGAACGACCTTTAACAGGGCCATCTCCTACTATGTGGAGACTTCAATCTGGTACATGATAACAGAATGGACACAACTTTGGGTCCCAAGAGACACAAATCACCTTTGAGTAAATATATAACTTCCAATGATTTGTATGAATTGGGGAGATGTTGTCATGCTGACGAACGGGATTACACATATCTTTCCCCACGGCACAACACCTACTCATGGACAGATCTCTTTGTCACAGAGAAACGGCTATTACAGAAAATATCAGCCTCCACTATCCACACTGTCACTTGGTCAGACCACACCCCCATTAGCATCACTTTATCGAGCAAACCTTCCCATCACAACACATATCTGTGGCGAGCCAATAACTTCCTCTTACATACGCTCCTAAACTCTGAAAACATCTGAAAGATTATTTCTCCCTTAACTCTAACTCGGTGGAGGATCTAGCAACAATGTGGAATGCTCACAAGGCTGTAATAAGGGGGATATTTATGCAATTAGGTTCTCGAGCAAAGAAAAAGAGGATGCAGCTCTTAGACAAACTTACTGCTGATATATCAGCCTCGGAATCTCTTAACAAGACACACCCTTTGTTATCTTTCCAAGATAAGATCTTCACCCTAAAACTGGAACTCAGATCTCTATTACTAGAGTCATTAGAAAAATCCCAAAGGAAACTAAAATGTATTCCAGGGGTAATAAAGTGGGGAAATCTATGGTCTCAAGAATTAAAGGGTAACTCTCTTAATTCTCTAACACCCGATTACCAATGTAAAAATCCTCAAACCCCAAGCCATATCCAATGTGTTTCGCCTATACTATAGTAGTCTCTATAATATCCAAGATGAACAAGGTACCTGTAGCGGGGATATAATGGTGTATTAATGCAATGAATGTGAAATACAATGAAAATCTATGGACAATGTTATTCACTAGTATTGGATGCCATCTAGTGAACAAAACTGGAAGTGAACTTTATCTATTTTCATTTTCTATGGTGTGGAAAGATAACAGGAAGTGACTGTGTTTACTTTGTTCATCTGACCTCATTTACCCAGGAGTCTGGGTGACCTACCCATGAACACTTCGATATGCAGTGCATGCTGGGTAGGGTATAAAAGGGAATGCAGCGGCCATTTTAGGCCTCTTGGATCCATGTTGCCTGCCTGTGCGGAACTGTGTGCAAGGTTCTCGGACGCATTGGTAGATAGTCACCGGGGAGTGCAAACCGGACTGTTTGCTGGGTGACTTGATGGAGCCAAGAGCTGGTGATCAGACAGACGGGGATCGGAGACGCTTGTTGGAGCAGCGGAGAGCCAGATCCAGTCAGTGGAGTGACACGGAGCATCTGGACTAGTCAGCGGAAGAAAGCTGCAGCTGTAGGATTCAAGCCATCACTCAGAACTCTGATCCGATTGGTGAGCGGGTTGTGGCCCACCATTTAATCTATTACACGTACTTAGACTTATTAATAGGCATTGTTGGAACCTGTTGTCCCACGGAAGTGCAACTGAGCAACTGACACTTAGTAGGCCCAAGGCCCATTACACTTTGGTATCTAAGTGTGATTACAAGTGTCTGGAGTTACACCTGGAGTGTTCTAAGTTAACTTTCTCTACTTACCCCTTTGGATTACAATTATTTGAGAAACGATTTAAGCTATCGAAGAACTGAAGATAAAGGAAGAAATACGTTATTTGAGCCTCACGTTAGACATTAAATAAGGGGAGCTCCGGGGGCGCATGCGCGAGGCTCGACATGGCAGACGTGCTTCCATAGAGCTCCGCACTCCCCACCGCATTACCGGATCATATCTGCGGATATAAAAAGTAATCTGGCTGCAAACAGACCGGGATCGCCTCCTGATACTCAGCTGCATCTAGCGGCATGGTTCTCACGGGACCGAAGGGCAAAAACAAGCCAAAACCTATCAAAGAAGCTCTGGCCCGGGCCTCCTCTAAAATGGCGGCGAAAGCTTTAGCAAAACAGCACGCGGAATCTCCGGCGGCCTCGGATAGCGGAGAAGAGGATGACACAGACTCTAATCTTGGCGGCTCCCCACCCCTACCCTCCACAGGTATGTCGCAAACCGCATTCCTGAAACACATGGAATCCATGCTTCAGAAAGCTCTCAAGAACACTTCAGAGCAAATAACAGACAGGCTCTCACGGGAAATTCGTGAGATAGGCCAACGCACCGCTGACTTAGAGACGAGGGTGGACGACATGGAGCTCACACTCCAAGAGCATTCCCAGGACTTCTCTATGCTCAGGGAGGAGAATGCCACATTGTTATCCCGCTTAGAGGATGCCGAAAACCGATCCCGTAGGTCCAATTTGCGCCTACGTGGCATTCCTGAATCAATCGACGATATACAATCCTTTACGACCGCTCTGTTTCAGGAGCTTTCACCCTCCATTCCCATTGAACGTCTCGAATTTGACAGAATTCACCGAGCCCTCACACGCCGCCAACCCGATGGCCCCCCTCGAGACATCATTATTAAGTTACACTTCTTTCGTACGAAAGAACAACTGCTTAACGCCGCTCGCCAGAAGGAGGAACTGATTTTCCAAACACACAAATTCCAGCTCTTCTCTGATCTGGCTCCTTTGACTATCTCTAAACGCCGTGCTATGAAACCCCAGTTGCAAGTTTTACTACAGCACAAAATCAAATATACCTGGAGGTTTCCCTTTGCTCTGCAATTCACCCACCTGGGCCAGCAGCACGCCTGCTCTTCCCCTGAAGCCCTTCAACACCTTCTGGAATCTCTTCGTTTGACCCCATCGGCTCAACCTTCGGAGACAGCCTTGCCTCGGACCCCCGCCCGGTCCACGGCCCATCCATATACGGCTACGCCTAAACGCACATCACTGGACCCGGCGTCGGTCCGCAAAGGGACTCCATCACGTCGGCACGAAGACCCGTTTCTCAGTCCGAAGTCTCGGATCCCACGTTGACCTGGTTCCGTGAACATTGTTGTCTTTTTTCTTCCACCTTCCTCATCCGTTCGAGAAGCTCGGTGTGGTTCCCCTGAGTCCGAAGGTTCCAGTAATATATACCCTTCGTGTAACCGCTGGTCATGACACTGGACCCTATCTGCCTTAATTTTTTCATTTTTTCATTTTTTCATTTTTTTGTTTTTTTTTTTTTTTTTGTTTTTGTTGTTTTTTAGCTTCAATAGATTTTTATTGTTATTAAGTAAAATAACAGGTTACAAAACATATCAACAACAATTGAAAGTAGGGCAAGATGCCCCCCTAAAGACACACGATTCACACTGGCAAGGCATATAAGGAGAACACAAGTAAGCGAAACATATCCCCCTCCCCCAGACCCAGGTTGCAACACAGGAGACATGAGAACAAACCCGGACCACCCCGAGAAAGAGAACGCGTGTCATCAAAGACACGCTCGATAACAAAGGATCAACGAGGCCCCACCTCAAGTCACGGGGACCCGGAGATCCCTCCACAGTACCCTCCACCAGAGGCCGAGGCGGGCCCAGGGAAGATCGCCCTGCCGCCCCAAATGGGATCACACTGCGACTGGGCACCTCCCCAGGGCCCCCCCAACCCCCCAGCGAAAGGAACTGGCCAACAAACCTCAATGGTTCTGTAAACTAAATAGTACAAGTGAGAGGTTTGAATTATGCAACTGCACAAGGCACACGCGATATATACTCAATTTCTGGGAGGGAGAGCAAAAGAACATAGTAGAACAAAAGAAAAGTTTCCTTGCAGTGTAAAGACTAGGAAAACCAATAATTGAAATGTTTACTAATCACATTAAATATTTGCAATCAAAGGGAGCATCCCCTACAGGAAGGGGTAAAGGAAATATAGGAGGATAAAAAAGGATAGACAAAGAAAATAAGAGCAGGAAAGGTAGAGGAAGGGTAAAGGAGAAGGACAAGTAGCGTAGAGGAGTAGAAAAGGAAGTAGAGGGCGGTGTAGAAGGTCATCTGGAGAAGTGAGCCACAGCCAGTAGAACAGCTATTTCAACGTGGAAGGGTGATCCCAACAAAAGATGCCCAAGGTTCCCAAATGTGATAGAATTTCTCAGAACGATCCAGGACTACACCGGCCATTTTTTCCTGGTTCATGATCCAGGAAATTTTTTTCTTTGCTGCTCTGGGTGAAACATTAGGTGTTTTCCAGGCTTTTGCCAGGGTGAGTTTGGCACCTAGTAAAATAAAGTGGATGAGGCGTTGTGTATTCCTGGGTGTTCCCGAGACTGGGAAGTTGAGAAGTGCAATGAGGGGGGATGGAACGATAGTCTGTGAAGCAATAGTGCTTATCCAGGAAAAAATTTTACGCCAAAAATGTCTCACTCTAGGGCAAGACCACCAAACATGAAACATATCACCTCTAAGGTCACAGCCCCTGAAACATAGAGGAGATGTGGACGGAAAGATGTGAGCAAGTTTCGTGGGTACTAAGTACCACCTGGTAATTACTTTAATGCTCGCTTCAATGAGACCGGTATTCATGATACCCTTGTATGAGTAGGAAAAATTCCTTTGCCAAGTCTCTAGGTCCCAAGATTGGGCTAAGTCATCCTCCCAGGCCAACATGTAAGAGGTTTTGGACTGTTTACCCGAGAGTGCCCTGTAAATCAGTGAGATCCCACCCCTCTGCTCGATGCCTTGCCCACACCATTGTTCATAAGGGGTAATTTGTGGAACGTCTGTGAAGGATCTATATTTTTTGTGAAGAAATGCGGATATCTGTGTAAATCTGAAGAATTCAGATCTGGGCATGTCTAGTTTACTGATACAATAGGCCTTCGTTAGGGGGCCTAAAGGACGAAGAAAGTGACCTATTCTGTAAAGCCCTTTGTCTAGCCACCACCGGAACGCTTTGATGTCTAGGCCTGGGTGGAAGTCTGGGTTGTGAAATAAGTGCTTCAGGGGTTCTAAAGAAGAAATTAGGTGTGCATTGCCTTTAATGGAGTCCCACAAAGTGAATGAATGGGATAGCGTCGGCGACATGATCGGGGGTCTAGATTTTTTGGGGTTCCATAGAAGGAAATCGAGGGTATGAAGCGGGACTGCCAATCTCTCAATGTGTATCCAGTCAGGGTGTTCCCAACGGGAGTAGATTCTGGAGAGTTGAGAAAGTTGAGCTGCTTGGAAATACCAAAGCAAGTTTGGCAGACCCATTCCCCCCTCAGTTCTTAATCGATATAGGACCGATTTAGCCAGTCTGCGTCCACCTTTCCCCCAAATAAATTTGATGACTTTGGCTTGGAAGAGCCCCAGGTGGTTTTTATTTATTGGTATCGGAAGGGTTCTAAAATAGTAAAGGATACGCGGGAGTAATGTCATTTTGATGGCGTTGATCCTTCCCAGCCAAGTCATGGGAAGACCCGACCACTTTAGGAGATCTTTCTCTAATGCTTTGTACAACGGCGGGTAATTAGCTTGGTAGAGGAGGTCTATCCTTGGTGTTAGTTTAATTCCCAAATATGTAATATATGAGTTGGTCCATGAGAGTTTAAAGCTATCTCGAAGCCTAGCGATGAGTGAGTCTGCAAGATTAATGTTAAGTGCTTGAGATTTGCTGTAGTTAACCTTGAGGCCAGATACCAAGCCAAAGTCATCTAATAAGCGGCATAAGTTAGGGAGCGTTGTGAGGGGAGAGGATACAAAAAGTAGGATGTCATCCGCAAACAGTGCGCATTTGTGAGTTTGGGAGCCACAGGTAATACCTTTGATATTGGGGTCGTTTCTAATAGAAATCGCCAGAGATTCAATCGCTATAGCGAAGATAAGAGGGGATAGGGGGCAGCCTTGTCTCGTCCCCCGTAAGATAGGAAAAGACTCAGAGTAAAATCCCTGCAGACGGACTTGGGCTGAAGGGGTTGAGTAGAGAGCCCTCAGAACATTGATAAAGTGCTCGCCAAAGCCCCAACGCTGTAAAGTGGAGAAGATGAACGACCAGTTAATAGAATCAAATGCTTTTTGTAGGTCCAAAGAAAGCAAACAGCCTTGTCGGGGAGCTCCTTTGTCCCAGTTGGAGTTTAGGATAGAAATCAGATCAATGGCTCTGCGCGTCTGGTCAGAACCCTCTCGGCCTGGGATAAAGCCTACCTGGTCTTTATGGATATACAGACTAATGAAAGAGGCCAGGCGGTCTGCAAGGATCTTAGTCAAAATCTTTAGATCATTGTTAATGAGGGAAATTGGTCTGTAGTTGGAGACAGCACTAGGGTCTTTGTCAGGTTTAGGAATAACCGTCACATATGCCACATTAGAAGAAGCTTCTAAGGTACCCCCTCTCCGGAGCTCATTGAAAAAACGAGCAAGGTATGGGGCTAGAGTGGTGGAAAAGGATTTGTAGTAAGGTATAGAGAAACCATCTGGGCCAGGAGCAGAGTGGGGTTTCAATTTTTTGATCACAGCACAGACTTCCTCCTGTGAGATAGGGGCATCTAAGATTTGGCGATGGGAAGATTTCAGAGTTGGGTTTTGTACCGTATCGAGGAACCTATCGACCTGCGCTTGCGTTGGGCAGTCTTTATTACTATAGAGGGCTTGGTAGAAAGAATGGAATTGTTCCATTATGCGTTGTGGATTTTGGGAGAGGGTACCACCCTTTATTTTGATTTTAGGGAGAGCAGTGTGTTTGATTTTTGGAGAAAGTCGACGAGCTAAAAGTGTTCCCATCCTATCTCCCTGGCAGTAAAAACGGGATTGATTCCAGCGGATCCATTTCTCAGCTCTAGTAGTGAGTGCTAGGTTCAAAGCAGCACGAGCTGCATCCAGGTCCAAGATGGAAACCTCGGAGGGGCGAGCCTTGTGCCTTTTAGATAGGGCCGCAAAGTCCTGCTCCAATCTGACAATATCAGATTTTTGTGCTTTGTTAATTTGAGAAGCAATTTGGATAAGGTGTCCCCTGAGAACCGCCTTATGAGCAGCCCAAAGGCATGAGGGTCCAACCTCCGGAGTGTCATTGACTTGAAAATAAGCTTTAATTTTGGTTTCAATCTCCGCCTTCCTGCCCGGATCGCTCAAAATAAATTCATTGAGGCGCCATCTCCTACTGGGTCGAGCCACTCCAGAGCGGCGAAATACTATCACCACCATAGAGTGGTCCGACCAGACTACGTCTTTAATGAAAGCTCTGTTTGTTAAGGGTATGGTATGGGAGGTAACCCAGATGTGATCTATTCTCGAGAAAGATTGGTGGGGACTGGAGAAATGGGTATAATCCCTCAGGGATGGATTCATTTCCCTCCAGATATCAATCAGCCCATGTTGGGAGATTAATTTGGCTATACGCAGACTTTGTTTAGTGGGTCGAACAAGGCGTTTACCCGGGGGACGTGCCTTATCCATGCCCGCATCAAAGGCCGTATTTGAGTCACCCCCAAAGACTACAGTCCCCTCCAATAAAGGTGACACGGTGTCTAGAAGATTCTTAAAGAAGGCATATTGACCTCTGTTGGGGGCATAGTATGAGATGAATGAGTAGAGATGACCATCCAGCTCTCCAATCACTAGGATAAATCTGCCTTCTGGATCTTTAAGTTCTGACTTGAGAGCGAACGTACATCTGTTAGAAATAAAGATACCCACCCCCTTTGTTTTATCGTCTGCATTGGCCAGCGAAAAATTAGAGAATTTGGAATGTATAAAAGTAGGATGAAAGCGTTTAGGGAAATGGGTTTCTTGTAGGAGTGCCACATCAACTTTTTGGGAGTGAAAAGATTGAAACATTTTCCGACGCTTGGCCGGGGAATTTAGGCCTTGGGCATTATGAGTAATAAGCTTAAGGGGAATTTTGTCTGGATCAGTTACCGCCATCGAGCAGAGGCGTGGGAATACCCCGATACACAAAGGCACTTACCCGTAGAAGATTTATGGACCAGGATAAAAGCAGACCGGTGAGTGACTCAACGAGCATGGATGAAGACCGTGTCCTCCCTCTCCAGATGACCTTCAGGGGAAAGAAAGAGCAGAGAGTGAGCAAGAAAAGGAGATAGAGAGGAGCAGAGAAGGTAAGAAGGGGGACAAACATGACCCCCGATGCGGGCGGAAAGAAATACCGCCTGCAAATAAAATTTAGACACCTCCCCAATCTCAATCCCAAAGGGGATGAAGATAGGGAGTAATCCTGACCAGTGAAGGGTCAATACCGAGTTCACTAGGCAGGATGGGGTGCATGAGCACCGCCCTAGCAAGAAGGACCAACTAAACGTTTAAACATTACATAACTGTCAAAAAAGGGCCCCAGAACCAACGTTAACATTAGATATCGTTTAAGTCTCCCCAAGGATCAGGAGAGAATAAAGAATTGCAAATCAGGAGAAGTAAAATATTTGAGTGCGGCAACCTAAAATTGGAACAAAAGGGTTAGCTAGTTCCCCCCAACACAGATGAAGACCCTGAGTGTTGTTCCCACCCACATGGTGAGGTATAATCTAGGCACAGTTCCTGCTCAAGGTCC
Source organism: Lithobates pipiens (assembly GCF_037356315.1). Taxonomy (NCBI): domain Eukaryota; kingdom Metazoa; phylum Chordata; class Amphibia; order Anura; family Ranidae; genus Lithobates; species Lithobates pipiens. The sequence continues at coordinate 285,404,378 of NW_027507748.1, read as the reverse complement.
CCCAGAGGGAACTAGTAACCCCCCAAAGTCTCAAAACTTGTACTGTAGGTGGATCATAGTGAGTCAAGGATGGACGTTATCCTTCGATTTCTTGTGTCTTGCGGGTTTCCACAACGAGTTCAGTGGACTGGATGGACTGGAGGGAAGTTGCCTTTTAGCCGAGTGAGGAGAGGGCTCCTGTTGCATAGCGATTGGGTCGTGAGAGATAAGGCCGAGTCGTAAGAATAGCTGTTCCCCTTCTGGAAGAGAACTAAAGGTGTAGGGTTTGCCATTGAACAACATCTTCAATTGAAATGGGAACAGCCACCAATATTTGATGTCCTTATTCATAAGGATTTGAAGTAGCGGTTTCAAGGTGCGTCTCTTTTGAATGGTGGAGGGAGATATATCAGCAAAGACTTGTATTTGGTGACCCTGAAAAACGATTTTGGACATGGATCTGGATTTCTTCATGACTGCTTCTTTCACTGTATAGTGATGAGGCTTTACTACAATATCTCGAGGCAGGCCATCATCCCTGGGGGGCCTGAGGGCCCTGTGAGCCCTATCAAGCTCTAGATGGTGTTGTGGGGTGTCCGGGAGCAGATCTTTAATGAAGGCCTGTATTGTCTCAGGAACGTCCTTGTAGGATTCGGGGAGTCCCCGTACTCTAAAGTTGCACCTCCTATTTCTATTTTCAAGGTCATCTATTTTGGCATTGGCGGTATCCAGTTGTTCTTGTAAGACTTGTAGGCAAGCAGAATTTTGATTTGTTCTGGAAATCGTCGCTTCCAGGTTGGATTCAATAGTTTCAATGCGGGATCCGATGTTCTGAAGGTCTGCTTTGATGTCATTTGTTATTTTGGTGGCCGTATTTTGTAGACCCCTGTCCAGAAGGTCTGCGAATTTAGCAAAGAGTTCAGTCATATTGATCGGCTGCAGTAGATCCAAGTCTCCAGTCTGAGCTGGAAGTTGGGGCTGAGGGAGGGTAGCTCCCAAGGGTGGAAATTCCATGTCCGGGAATGAATGTTCCAGAAGGGAAACTGTGGAGGCTGGGGAAGCCATTTCAGGACAATCAAGACTCGACTGTCGTTGCAGGGCAGAAGAGGAAGAAGCTGCCAGCTGTGCCCCGTTCGTGTAGGCCGCGTCCGAGTGGTGAGGCCCAGCCGCCATTTTCGCCTCTGTCTGGGAAGAACGGGTTATCTCATAAGTCGGCTCGAGGTTTCTCCTGACAGCCCCGGCATACATTGGGGAGATCCCTGATGCAGTTACTATTCAGTGAGTAAGTTGTGATGCAAGCGTTGGCTCTCTGGGTACCGTTAGCAGTCCTGAACCGCCAGGGCGGGACGGAGCTCCAGGACTAAGCTGCCATCCTCGGAGCTGCCGTGCATGCGCCCTCTGGAGACAGGGCTAGAAGATGGCCGGAGACTCCTTCCCCCCACCACACCAGCAGAGTAGGGAAAGAAGAAAAAATGAACAATAGGCCATAGGGTGTAGCAAGATGGGTGTAGCAAGATGGCCGATTTCAGTCAGCACAGGCCTGGTTCAGGGCCAGGCCTGAGCAAAGATACAGTGTGGGAGTTCGAGAGGTAGGTGCTGTCTAGGGGGAGACCCTGTAGGCATAGGAAGCGGGTAGTTGAGTAGCGGTCCGGATATGATGCCCTTCCGCGGGCGTCCGCCTCAGGAAAGTCCGGGGATCCGCAGGCCGTACTAGGCCGCACTAGGCCGGGACCAGCTACGGCCTCCTCGTTCACCCCCGAAGTCCGAACGAGACACCGGAGCGTTCAGGGAGGGAAGATCAGGAGAGTTGGAGGGTGGATGGCAGTCCCCTACCGTGTGATGATGTGGGAAACTCAAAAATTTGTTAGGCTTCCGGAGCGGCAAGATGGCCGCCGCGAGCTCCCATTGTCGGCCGTCCTGCGACCAGATGGAGGGGTATAGGCACCTGATATAGTCCCCAGTAGCTACAGTGTACTCCCAGGAGTAATGTGCCTATAATTTGGGAGTCGGTCGGTGCAGAATACCGGAGGATTGCGATGGATAGAGCTCGGGTTGTGCAGCTGTTTTTGTTGTTTTTGTTGTGTTTTTTTTGTTGTTTTGTTTGTTATTCACTTTTAATTTCTTTAATTGCCCTTTTTGCTACTGTTTTTGTCTGTTTTCAGCAGTAAACTCAGGGGCCCGCACCGATGTCTGGTCATAGGACCCGGATTGAGGCGACCCGAACGACTAGTACGCCCTCTATGGGGCCTTCGTTTTAGGTCCAATCCCTCTTGGTTTGTTTGCATTTCGTTTATTAATTCCCCTAAACAAGTTCGTTACATCCATGATAGTTTTATACTTCGTTCCTGCAATATATAAGCACACCCAGCGAGCAACGTTCGCTTCACTTTTGTGGCTTCGTTTCGATGCCTCGGACGGTTTGTCCGTTCGTTCATAATCCAATGTGTTTAGATACTTGCTGTTTTTTAATGGTTGCCCCATGCATCTCAGTCTTAGCTTATGTGTTCATGGCAACCCATTTTAGTTTACTTGTTTCAGTTTTAATGTGACGACTTATGTGTTTGATCCGTCTGCGGTGGGGAGCTGTCACTGCTCCCCCACCTTACAGCGTTCTTCCTCTGTGGCCGTTTTTTGTTGGCTGCAGGGTTAGCACGTTATTTAGTCGGGCTATATAGTAGTCCTGCTATACTTCTTCATTGTAATGTTATGCCCTACGCCTATTCTCCCCTACTTATTCCTCTCTCTTTCTGTCCCTTCCTCTTCTTTTCTTCTTCTTACTGCCTTCTTACTTTCTTCCACTGGTCGGGTGGTCCACCACTATCTCCCAATATATTGCGATAAATTCCTCCTGCCACTCCAATGGCCCCCCTAAACATCCTCTCCCTTAATGTTAAGGGACTAAATTCTCCAAATAAAAGAGTCAAGGCCTTTCGCACCTTCGTCTCACTGAAAGCTGATATTGTGGCTCTACAGGAGACTCACTTCTCCTCCAATAATACACCTAAATTTTTCAGTTCCCGTTACCCCCAAGTGTACACTGCCTCTGCTGACTCTAAGCACAGAGGGGTCTTACTGGCCTTCCACTCTTCCTTGCCCTTTAAAGTGACCACCGAAATCAAGGATCCAGCCGGCCGCTATATTATATTGGTTGGCTTCCTGCAGGACGTGGAGACGACTTTGGTTTCCTATTACGCCCCCAATACTAATCCTCTCCCGTTTTTCTCGCATCTACTGCAGGTTATTAGAACACACGTCAAAGGTACGCTTTTCATGTGTGGCGATTCTAATCTAGCTCTCCACCCACACCTGGATAGATCCCCATACTCTCCGGACCATTACTCCCCATCATCACAACTACGTAAACTTTTTCAACAATTTTTTCTTTTGGATACGTGGAGGGAGTGTAATCCTCTAAAGAAAAACTACACTTACTACTCTTACCCACATAACTCCTTCTCTAGAATTGACCATATCCTTGTCTCGGTCTCATCCGCTCCAATCCTTCAACGCTCAGTTATACACCCCATCACGTGGTCAGACCATTGTGCCGTGATCACCACGGTTTCCTCACTATTATCGCGCCCTACCACAAACACATGGTGCATGAATGAATCACACTTGACCAATCAGTCCTACTGTCTCGATATTCAATCCGCTCTCGATGACTATTTACTACACAATGTCGCCCCTGATATATCACCAACCTTGCTTTGGGAGGCGCATAAACCGGTAATCAGAGGCACCTGTATCTCTGTTGCCACTCACCTTAAACGTATTAAAAATTCTAAAATACATCAATTGGAATCGGATTTTCATCACTATTTTTTACTGTTTCAGAAATCTCCCTCAACCACTAATAGGAAACTTCTAGAGAAGACCAAGCTGGAGCTAGACCTGCTCTTGGCCGAGTCGGCGGACAAATCCATCCGCCGGTCTGGCCATAGGATCTATACCAAGGCCAACAAGCCTGATACTTTCCTGGCTCTTCGCCTTAGTAGACCTGATCATGCACGTAAACCTATAAGACTTCGGCTGGCCAACGGCACTCACTCCAGTAACCCTGTTAGGGTACTCTCGGAATTCCGTAAGCGTCTTGCGGATTTATATGAAGGAAGGGGGCCTCTTCCCTCTGAGGAGGCAGAGGCCCTTTTTCAGGACATACAGCTACCAAAACTGCCGGATGCCAGCCGTGAGTCAATAGACAAACCAATCTCGGTTGAGGAGGTTCTTGGTGCAATCAAGTCTCTAAAACCTAATAAACGTCCGGGCCCGGACGGTCTTCCAAGTATATACTACAAAAAATTCGCACCCACTCTGGCCCCACTCCTTGCCAAATCATATAACGCCCTGCTAAAACAACAATCTCTAGGCCGGGATACGCTGACAGCCATTATAGCCATGCTCCCTAAACCCAACACGGATCATTCCCTTTGGTCCAATTACAGGCCAATCTCTCTTTTAAATGTGGACGTGAAAATCCTAGCTAAAATTCTTGCCCTTAGGCTTAACCCAATTATTGGGGGTTTGATCCATAACGACCAAGTAGGGTTTATTCCCCGTAGACAGGCCAGTGATAATATTCGTAGGATTGTCCTCTTGCAACACTTAGCAAAATCCCGTAAGATCCCTATGCACCTTTTATCACTAGACATCAGAAAAGCCTTTGATACTGTCTCATGGCCTTATCTCCACTACATCTTGGCTCGCTGGGGCTTCGGCCCCAATTTCCTACAATGGGTGAGCGCCCTGTATACCTATCCACAAGCCTATGTGAAGTATTCTGGCTATAGTTCAGCATGCTTCCCCATCCGAAGAGGTACAAGGCAGGGCTGCCCATTGTCCCCATTAATATTTGCTTTAGTAATAGAACCTCTTGCAGCCCTAATCAGATCTAACCCAAACATCCATGGTCTAGCTATAGCTTCCACTTCCCACAAACTCTGCCTATTTGCTGACGACGCTCTTTTATTTGTTACTTCCCCACATATTTCCCTACCTAATCTTCATCTACTTTTAACAAAGTTCGCTAGGATCTCAGGGTTAGAGGTTAACCAGGCAAAGTCCAAAGCCCTTAATGTATCTCTCTCTTTAGATGACATGAAACGCATACAGAGCAACTTTCCCTTTCAATGGTCCCTTTCCTCAATTCCATATTTAGGTATCAAATTGACTAGCGATCCCACCCATCTATTCCAATCCAACTATCTTCCTATGTTAAGGCACTTGTCCTCCCTGCTCAATACTTGGTTACCCCTCCACGTTTCATGGCTAGGACGAATCGCTGCTGTGAAAATGTCCTTATTGCCCAAGCTTTTGTATCTCTACAGAGTCCTACCAGTTGCAGTGCCTTCATATTTCCACAGGGCGATCCAGAGTCGGGTATATAAATATATCTGGGGCACCAAGACCCCCCGTATCTCTAGAACCACTCTACTTCGCAGTAAACTCAATGGGGGTTTGGGAGTTCCCAACTTTCTCCATTACTATCACTCCGCCCAACTGGCACAACTAACCTTGTATCATGCGAAGACGGAGATCCCACTCTGGGTCGCCTTGGAGGCTATAGATTTGCACCCCATCTCCATTGCTAACGTGCTGTGGCTCCCTGCTTCGGCTCGGGGCAATGTTACTAATCCCCTAACCCAACATTCTCTACGCATCTGGGACAAATGAGGTAAGTCTTTTAAGCTACTCACACCCTACTTGCCCTTACTCTCGTTGATAGGGCAACCTTTATTTTACCCAGCCTTCTCTCATCCAGTTTCCTTTCGGGCCTGGACTCAGGCCGGTCTGATTCGAATACGTGACTTTATTCCTAAGGGCGTCATCACGCCTTTCCCAGTTCTTCAGACGCAGACCCACATCCCCTCACGGGAGTGTTTCAGATATCTTCAAATATCCCATTTTATTCAAAAAATTGTGGGTTCCCACAGAGTATCGAACACCCTCTCTATATTTGAGAACATCTGCGACTCGGATCCCCACGCACCGGGTATCATTTCTAGCCTCTACATGCATCTCATTTCTTCCCCCTCCCCGTTACCATCCTATGCCTCTGCTTGGTCTAAAGATTTATCCAAGGATTGGGACCTGGGGGACTGGACAGAGATATGGTCAACCACTAAAATGTCATCGCAGAATGTGGTGGCATTGGAAGCTAGCTACAAAGTCCTTATGAGGTGGTACCTGGTCCCCGTTAGGATTGCTAAATACACTCCAACCTCATCTCCTAACTGTTTTCGTGGATGTGATGCTGGGGGTACCCACCTTCACATATGGTGGACATGCCCTGTGTCCACTTTTGGGCACTTATTTTCCGAATGGCCTCCACTCTGTTTAATAAAACCCTTAGTCCGGACCCAGCCCATGCACTGCTTAATTTCCCCCCACACGATCTTACTAGGGCACAGCTGCGTCTTTTTCTGCAGCTCACCACTGCCGCTAAACAGACTATTGCGAAGGCCTGGAGGTCCCCTTTTGTGAGTATTGTGGAAGTTAAAAACAGAGTCACTTTGGCAATGATACACAGTAAAATCGAAGCTACAATTTTGGATAAGATCCCCCAACACCTTAAAATTTGGCGTACCTGGGCGGACCACTTTCTCCCTCCCGATTTTGATAGCCGCCTCCTGGAGCCGTGATTCCATTCTTTGGAGTGGAGGGCTGCTTTCCTTTTTTCCGTTTCCCCGTTTTTCTTTTGTTCCATTTTTTATGGAGTTGGTGGGCGGCCTGGCCAGTTCTATTTCTTCCCCAACTATGCTGGTTCACTCTTTTTCTTTCCCTCTAGTCTCTATTCCTCTTTTCTTCTAGTTCCCCCTTCACTCTTTCCCCTATTCTTTCCCTCGACCTGCTTTGCTCTCTTCTTTCTCTGACTGTTTTGCCTATGATGGCATATAATACCCGTTATGTACCCATTACTGTTGCCCGGACTGCTTGGGCAGAGTGTCCCTGCTTTATGTATTGATTATAACTTTTAATTTCACAATCACTTACCTCCCCCACTGAAGCTATTTGTTGATTCTTGTTTCACTTGGTGAGGGAGTCAGAGGTACAATCTATACTTCAATGCATGGTCGTGATTTTCTTTTTGTTACTCCTATGCTCTGCTGAAATGTTCTTTTACATCTATATTATCTGTAACTGTGCCTGTTACTTATTCTTGATTGTTGTCAATAAAATATTTGAACGAGAAATAAGGGGAGCTCCCAGGTCTAGATAGTAACATACCTGCATGCTGTTTATTGTATTTGACTGCGGATTTATGTTGTGCTGACCTTCTATGTTGGAACAACAGTGCAGACTCTGTAACCACCTATTTGCTATATTTTCAGTAAAAGTATTCCTGTTTAAGAGTACAAGTGTGTGGTTTACTGTCCTTCCCCACCAGATGGAGCCAGAGGATCCCGAGGGATAGACACAGGTACATTATATTGTTTACACTGTATTGTATTATTATTGCACCACAGCTGTGCCAAGGGGACAGAGTCATTCAGAAGGGGGGTTTCTTACTAGAGTGCAGGCCCAATTTAAATCAGCAGCTCCTTCGAGGGTCAATGCTACATACCCATAAACCCTCCCAAAAGGACATCCAAGCTTCCTCAACCACATTAAACCTCCGTCTCTATCCCAGAAACAATTCTCTGCCCTTAACAAACTCTTCACAATTCCGGAAATCCTACAAGTAATTCACAAATTATCCAACTTCAAATCAACAGGCCCAGTTGGGTCACTGGGGAATATTACAAAAAATTCCAGCACATCCTAGCACCTCTCTTATGTAAAGTGTACAATAATGCTGCCTCCTCTTCCTCTTTCCCTTCTAAAATGTTAAATGCACTTGTAGTGACTATCCCAAAACCAGGTAAAGAATCCACATCCCAAAAAACTTCCGACCAATCTCCCTAACGATTGATATTCTCCCATCCTTAATTCACCATGACCAATCAGGATTCGCTAAAGGGCTCCAAACCTCTGATGCAACACAAAGAGTAATAGATGTCATTCATCACGCTGAAACTTCTAGAATGCCTTCTCTGCTCCTTTCTTTGGATGCAGAGAAGGTGTTTGATAGAGTGCACTAGGACTGTCATGAAAGGTTCCACCCTCCGATGATATTGTCTGACATTTGATGTGCAATACTGTGGTCCACCAGCAGATGTCCCCTGGCAGTCTGGTACTGCCTGGGGAGCCTTCCCCTGTTGGTGATATTATGTGATCCTTGGGCCGCAGTACTGGCGTCCACCAGCGGATGGTTCCTGGCTGGCAGTGTGGGACCTACATCATCTCCTGCAATTAGGCGTCACCTGAGTGATTGCAGAAGGTGTGTATAAGTACCCGGCAGACACACTGATGCCTTGCTATCTTTCCTTGTGCCCTGATCCTGAGAAGCGCTGTATCTGTACCAGATCCCAATCCTGTCACTGTTACCTGAACCCTGTACTCTGAGCCTTGTACCTGACCCATCCCTCCTGTGATCTGTCCATCTTCTCCCTGTGCTGTTTGTCTTCCTTTTCCCCAGCTGCTGACCTCCCATTGACAACCCTGGCCTGGCCCTGTTTATGATTCTGGTATTCCCCTTTACTTGTATATATTTGTCTGTTACTATTTGTGGTTTTCTATTGGTGGTTGGTTGGTTGCACATTCTAGTATATTGGAGGCGTTTGTATTTATTCACTTACCGTAAATAAATCATATATTTTCACCTTACTTGCATTTGTCACACCTGATACTTGACAGGGACTACCTCTCCTCAGTATTAAATTTGGTTTCCAGGGCCAAATATGCAAAGCTATTATGGCTCTATGCACAACCCCATCAGCCCACCTATACACGTCCGACATCCTCTCACGACCTTCTAAATAACAACTGGAACTAGACAAGGCTGCCCCTATAAACCTTGATCTTTAACCTACTAATGGAACTCCTAGCAGAACATATTAGAGTGACCGCACAAATATCTGGTATTCTCATCAACATACAAGAACACAAGATCAGCCTATTCACTGACGATGTCATTTTAATGATCACCAATCTCACAACCTCACTACCCGAAGTGCAAAGGAAACTTTCCTGGTTCAGCAAAGTCTCCTATTATAAAGTAAATGACACAAAATCCTCTATCCTTAACATAGGGATAGACCGCACCAAACTACAAGATCTCAAAAACTTAGCAAGCTTCAAATTTTCATGGATAGGAAGGCTGGTGGCATTCAGAATGTGATACATACCCCAACTTCTCTACCTTTTCAGAACACTATCAATTCCAATTCCACCTACCTACTTTAAATCATTACAATCTATTTTCTCCAGATTCCTTTTGCAGGAAAAAAAATCTTGCTGTGCTCAGGCAAAGCTCATTAAACATCGTTCAGTAGGGGGAGCAGGATAAACAAACTGGTAAGTTAATGAAGATATTTGGGGATAAACGATATGAAGCTGACTTCCTGGAGAGAGAAAGGATTAAAATTAGGGACATGGCTAGAGAAAAATTACTGGAGCACACTACAGGTAGGGAGAGGAACATAGGTAATGAGATCAGTTTGGTTTTGGATTATAACATTCAGAATAATGATGTAGAAAGGATTGTTACTAAGTATTGGCAGGTGCTAAAGACGGATTCATCATTATGTGATTCTTTACCCAATAATCCAAAAATTGTTTATAAAAGGGCCCCTAACCTAAGGGCCAGAATCGTACACAACGTAGTAGAACCTCCACTATCCAGACCATTAATGTTCAGGGAAATGAAGGGTTTTTATGGATGTGGTCATTGCTATAGCTGTGTCCGAGTCCCAAAGAATGTAAAAGAAAAAACTTTATTAACCCCAAGAATAATCTGGCATACAACATCAGGGATTTAATTTCCTGTGAAACTAAAGGGGTATTTTATGCCACCAAATGTCCCTGGCCTTGCAATTTAATTTACATCGGTAGAACATAGAGAGCTTTCAAGGTCAGAATGGAAGAACCATGTAAGAAATATTAGACATGGATTTGACAAACACCACCTATCCATTCATTTTAGGAACAAACACAACAAAAACCCAGAGGGGATGCAATTTTTGGAAGATAGCGACCCCTAAGCATCATTGGAGAGGATGCAATTATATTGGAGAAATCAGCAAACATGAGTCCTGGTGGATACACCAATTGGGGACTTTATCACTGGGGGGATTAAACAAAGAGTTTGATCTCCAGTGTATTTAAGCAATCGTTAGAATCAGATGATTTCTGGCTCTCTGATTAATGTGTTTATATGGTTACACATAAATGATATATATTTTGTATCCTTCCTTCTTAACTCCATTGTGATATGGGTAATAGTTATGTCACTGGTCAGTAGTTTGATGATTGATTTTATCTACCCATTGGGGGGCTTTTTAATAGTTTTGTAATTTTATATTCATATAATTAATAAATAAATAATAATATATCCGGATATGTATGAAGTATAACAAACATGTACATCAAGTATTGGGAATGAGTAAACTATAGTGGCTAAGTGGTTAGCACTTTAACCCGTGACCCACTGGCTGCAAGGCAAAAGTCCCACCCATGACACCACGTGCATAATTTTAAAGGGGTTATTGATGCATTTAATTTCATTTATATTTATTATAGGAATTATAAATAGGCTCTTATTGTAATTATTCGTTTTTTAAATAAGGAATATGTTATATGTATTGTATTTATTTATTTCTCTCCATTTGGCTTCCTTCTTGTGTGTCCTCCTCGTTCTGCATTTAGTGAAGTTTTCCATATTATTTGAAATTAGGTTTGGTACTGGCGTTTTTTATTTATATGGCTGCGGCTGTGGTTTATCTTTCAGGTAGAACCACAATAAAATGTTGACTATGGTAGCGACTTGCAGCTTCATTAATATGGCAGCGGTTGTGGTTATCATTTGAATACACCTACAACAAAATGGCGCATATCGTGGCTACACTTCAATAGCCGCTGGCATAGTATATATTCTAATAATCTCCCCCATCCAATCAGATTCCCCGGGAGGAAGACACGTGATTAGCCCTGTGTCATCACATGTATAGGAGGGGCCAGAACGGTGGAGGAGTTTGGATACATGCTTGTTTGTATAAGCTGCTGACACATACAAGTTTGGAAGTCGTTTGGAGAGGAATCCTATGTTAATGCTTTTATAGTTTGGTGTGCCCTGAAGTTATATTTTCAAAATACATTTTTAAACTAGCAATAATGCACTATCCAGCCTTTTTCTTGTTTTAAATTGAGGACAACTTCTCTGGATTTTCCTGTGGGTTCCTGCTGCGCCAGTTTCACTTAGAACCCAGGAGTGGTTCAACTGCTTATGTGGACCAAACTTAAGTGTGCGGTCACACTGTTGGAGGTGAGTGCATTGACACGGGGGGAGCACATGTGTGAATTCACCCTCTTCTGACCAGGATTATCATCACTAGAGTCACTTTTTTTACATTCATACATATAATACCCAAATTTGCACTTTTGTCTCTGTGGATTGATGTAAATTGGTAATTTTTTTTTTTTTTTGGACTTGATATTAAGGAATAAAACCAATTTTTTTTCGCTGTGAGCTTGCTTGTTACACAAAAAATATTTTTTTTTTATATTCATAGTTACATTTTTTAACAATATTGATCTTCATTGTTTAAGGTACTTGATTGTACTAGATTGACGCTAGATTGTAACCGATATTTGCATAACTGAACTATGTATAACACTTGTGATGCTTTATACTATATACCTGAAATTCCTCTACAATTGTTAATAATGTGCTGTTTTCTTTCTCTTGTCAACTGAAAATTCAATAAATATCTATTGATTAAAAAAAAAAGTGATGTCAAAGCATCTGGTGTTGCCTGCTTTAGCCACTCCGGAAGGTTTACGCCCTTCATGAGCAGGCCATTTTTTGCAATATAGCACTATGTTACTTTAACTGACAGTTGCTCGGTCATGCAACTCTGTACCCAAATAAAATTGATGTCCTTTTTTCCCACAAATAGAGCTTTCTTTTGTAAATTTAAATTTTTTGAGCTATAAACAAATACAGAATGACAATTGTTTTCTTTAAAAAGAACTGTACTTTTTACTTTCTACTATAAAAAAAAAAAAACACCCAATAAAAAAAATGTAAAACATTGACTTTCTTCATCAGTTTAGGCCAATATCTATTCTGCAACATGTTTTTGGTAAAAAAAAAAATCACAATAAGTGTATATTGGTTGGTTTGCACAAAAATTATAGCGTCTACAGACTATGGGATATTTTTATGGATTTTTTTTTTTTTTTTACTAGTAATGGCGGCGATCAGACAAATCAGACACTAAAGCCCCATACGCACCATCAGATTTTCTGTTGATTTTTTTCTTCATATTTACCAAAACCATGTAGTGCAAGGGCTTGCCTGATTGCATGCAAATTGAAACTCCTAAGGTTTGACCTTTATATTATATGTTTTTGGTAAATCTGAAGGAAAAAATCAACAGAAAATCTGATAGTGTGTATGGGGCTTCAGGGACCAGTGACACCAATACAGCGATCAGTGCTAAAAAAAATGCACTGTCACTGTACTAATGACACTGGCAGGGAAGGGGTTAACAGGGGCTATCAAAGGGATAAATGTGTCCCTAGTGAGTGCTTTCTAACTATGTGGTGGTGTTTCTTCTGGGAGAAGACAGGGATCCGTATTCCTGTTTAGCAGAAACACAGGAGCTCTGTCTTCCCTTGTAACAGAATGGCAATCTGTATGGTTTACATAGGCAGACCACCATTTTGCCTCTGTCCGGGAACGATTTGCGGGTCCTGCTGATTGGCTCCCGCTGTGTCTAATCACAGTGGGAGCTGGTCAACAGCGATGCTGCAAACCCAATAGTGAAAAAGACGTACAGGTACACGCCTCTGCCTGTAGGAGCTGCTGCCTTGCAGTACATGTACGTGGTGCGGTCGACAAATAATTTAAAGTGAGTATCAAATTCAAAATTCTATAATGCCCACAGAATTACTCTAGTATGTAGTTTACATTTTGACTGGATTTTTTGTCTTGATCTCTACAAATTGTCACGTTCTAAACTGTTGCAATATGTATGCTAGTTTTATATATATATATAAAAGCAGTAAAAAAAAATGACCAAAAGCATATCTACAGTATATGCTAAATAAGCTGTGCTAAATGTGGCCACAAAGGTTAAGCCTCACACAATGGGAAAGCCAAAGATTGGGTTCCACAGAGCTATATTAGAGCTGACTGCTTTTTTATTTGGAAGTCACTGAATTCTCGGTTGCCAATGGAACAAAATGGATGTAGACTCTAATTCCTTCCCAGGAAATTAAGGAGAAAACTTTATACTGTAATCATTTACAATAAATAATAACGATAAGTAAAACATAAGCAGTTTCCTGCAGATGAAATTGTTAAAACCTGTATGAGAATTTGGCAATTGCCAAACGTTTGAGAGTAGTTTTCAATCATTTTATATACAGGTAATGCATTCATTAAAAATACATGATGATTCTGTCTATTATGTGGTGCCCTAGTTGTGCCCCCATGTGTCACCTAGGGTGTCACCCTTGTGCCCCCTAGTTGAGCCCCCATGTGTCAACCTTTCACGTGTGATGGAGACTATAAGTGGCCATGCCAACACATATAGCTCAAGTAGGGACTGAGTGTGCAAGAAGGAAAGCATCAAAAATAAAGCATATCAAGTCCAGATTTAATTGTATTCAGATTCTCATATCATAAAAAGCCAATGCCTATTGGGAGTTCAAACGCTCCATGTTAGTTTATTATTCTAAATTCATAATTTGGCACTTATAGGAGTTTAATTATATTCATGGCAAGCTTGCAAAATATATTTGGTTTTATGATTAATCAATTAGTATTAATATGTGTGAATGACCTTGATCAGGTGATTAGTAACAAAGTTCTTCAGCTAAGACTTAGCTATGAAAAAGTCAGATATTTCTGGTGTAGCTAGTTGGAGGATGGCATATAAGAGATCTGGTGTCTTGGTATATGGAAAGTCGCAGAGACACGAATAGACAGGATACTTGTAATTAGAGGAAAAATACATATATTTGTTTAAATACTGTTAGTATTAGTGCAATCTCAGTCATAATTAATAGTATCTGTGTGCATTTATTCAACCACATCCTGCCCTGCCTATAGCAGAATGACGGCTGGGCATGGATCAGTTATCCTGACTGGGTGTTATATGACGTCCAGCAGGATAAGCCACTGCATGCTCCCCTGAGGGCACGCAGAGTGGCTATCAGTGGTGCAGTGTGTTGCTCTGACACACCCCATCTCAGTAAAGAACCTATGACGTAGGCTCTTCACCATGTGATCAGCTGTGACCAATCACAGCAGTGACCAGGAAGTGCCGGTAATCGGCTTTCCTCAGTTTGCTCTGACAAGACACGAGTAGAGGAGAGCTGTTCAGTGGCACATGTAGAAGAGGTATCAGAGGTGCGTGCCTATCAGATGCCAGTCAGTGCCCATCAGTAATGCCTGTCAGTGCCACCTCCGTACACATCAGCGCCGCCTATCAGTTCCCATCAGTGCCGCCTATCAGAGCTGCATATTAATGCCACCTCATCAGTGCCCATCAGTGAAAGAGAAAACATACCTAGTTACAAAAATTAATAACAGAAGCAAAGAAAAATTTTAGTCTTTTTTAAATTTGTTTAGCAAAAAATAAAAAACCCAGTGGTAATTATATATCATCAAAAATGATAAAAATTTAATTTGGGCACGACCGTGCAATTGTCATTCAAAGTGTAACAGCGCTGAAAGCTAAAAATTGGCCTGGGAAGGAAGGGGGTAAAAGTGTCCTGTATATAAGGAGACTTTTGTTTATATGGCATTACTCAGAAACGTGCATCTATATCACCTTTGACCTGTGAAGTCACGTTACAGAACAAGAATACAAGAATACAGTGTGACATGTGTGGGCTTGTCAATCAAAGTCTATATATGACTTTATGAAATTAGTACCTCCTCTCATGTAAAAATTACTGAAGCTAACAGAATTTCTTGTTTGCCATACAAGGTTCTGAGTAGAGATGGACGAACTTTCAACGGTACTTTTTTTTGCGGACGCGAACTGCGAACGCGGCCAAAAGTTTGCAAACCACAAAGTTCGTGGCGAGCCGCATTGACTTCAATTGCAGGTGAACTTTAAAAACCTACAGGTCATTTATTCAGCCACAAAATACTTACTAGCTGTGCACACATAGTCCCACCACATGTCCACTGACATAACACATGTATGAAGTGAATCTGGGATCGACAACTACAAGCATTCTTTTTTTTATCTGTGAAATTTTGACAATTCAGGACTCAGGAGCGCATGAAGGCAATGGAGGAGAGGAAAGGTCAGGGTAGGCTATGAAGAGGGTGCAGGAGATGATCACCAGCACTGTGATATAGAGCACTGACACCAGCACCGTGATATAGAGCACTGACACCAGCACCGTGATAGAGTGCACTGACACCAGCACCGTGATAGAGTGCACTGACACCAGCACCGTGATAGTGCACTCTATCTCGGTGCTGGTGTCAGTGCACTCTATCACGGTGCTGGTGTCAGTGCACTCTATCACGGTGCTGGTGTCAGTGCTCTATATCACGGTGCTGGTGTCAGTGCACTCTATCACGGTGCTGGTGTCGGTGCTCTTTATCACGGTGCTGGTGTCAGTGCACTCTATCACGGTGCTGGTGTCAGTGCACTCTATCATGGTGCTGGTGTCAGTGCTCTATATCACGGTGCTGGTGTCAGTGCTCTATATCAAGGTGCTGGTGTCAGTGCACTCTATCACAGGGCTGGTGTCAGTGCACTCTATCTCGGTGCTGGTGTCAGTGCACTCTATCTCGGTGCTGGTGTCAGTGCACTCTGACACCAGCACCGAGATAGAGTGCACTGACACCAGCCCTGTGATAGAGTGCACTGACACCAGCACCTTGATATAGAGCACTGACACCAGCACCGTGATATAGAGCACTGACACCAGCACCATGATAGAGTGCACTGACGCCAGCACCGTGATAGAGTGCACTGACACCAGCACCGTGATAAAGAGCACCGACACCAGCACCGTGATAGAGTGCACTGACACCAGCACCGTGATATAGAGCACTGACACCAGCACCGTGATATAGAGCACTGAAACCAGCACCGTGATAGAGTGCACTGACACCAGCACCGTGCTATAGAGCACTGACACCAGCACCATGATATAGAGCACTGACACCAGCACCGTGATAGAGTGCACTGACACCAACACCGTGATAGTGAGCACTGACACCAGCACCGAGATCGAGAGCACTGACAACAGCACCGTGATTGAGTGCACTGACACCGGCATCATGATAGAGAGCACTGACACCAGCGCCAGGATAGAGAGCACTGACATGAGCACTGATACCAGCACCTCACTGCTGGGCCCCAAAAATATGACACCGCTCAACCTCTTCAAACAGGAGGGTATGGGCATATAGTAGGGTGTGTTTTTGTACAAGGAAGTGAACCAAATGTAGAGAAAAGGTCTGTGTGCTCGATTAAATAAATCGTTTATAGAGATATACATGGTCTACTGGTCACATGTGTTGAATTCCTCCGAGATCCATGCCTCATTCATTTTTATAAATGTCAGGTAGTCAACACCGTTGTGAGCTAGGTGAGTGCGCTTATCGGTCACAATCCCCCCTGCTGCGCTGAACGTCCTTTCGGACAGGACCCTGGACGAGGGGCAAGCCAACAGTTCCATTGCAAATTGTGCAAGCTCTGGCCAGAGGTCAAGCCTGCCCACCCAGTAGTCCAGGGGTTCATCACTCCTCAGAGCGTCCACATCGGCCGTTAACCCAATGTAGTTGGACACCTGTTGGTCTAGGCGTTCCCTGATGCTGGATCCGGATGAGACCTGTCGATGGGTCGGCTGAAAGAATGACATCATATCAGAAGTCACCAACACATCTTCAAACCGGTCTCTTCTTGCAGGCACTGTGGGATTGGTACCCGCAACTCTTTCTCTGGGAGTGGGAATTCCTCCTCTGCCAGCGCACACAAAATCAGAATGCAGCATTTCTCGAAGCAAGGCCTGGAAGTGCTCCATTCTGACAGCCCTATGTGACGGTGGTAACATTTTCGCCATTTTGTGTTTGTATCGGGGCTCTAAGTTAGTTTCCACCCAGGACTGGTCCTTGACCCCTATGCTTTTTTTTACGGGGGTCCCTGTTAAAACACTGGAGCATGAAGGCCCCCATTTGCACTAAACTGGAAGCAGTTTGGTGGCCTGGCTCCTGCTCATCATCCAGGATAATGTCTTCCTCCTCGTTCTCCTCTCCCCATCCACGCACAACAACAGGGATCCCAGAAAGGTTTAAAGCATGCTCTTCTATCTCCTCCTCATCCACCCCAGCACCATCCTCCTCTGGCTCCTCTTCAGACTCCTGTTGTTGACTTGTCTCAAATAGAGTAGCCCCCCCTGGGAATTCATCCAGCATTGCGACTTCCTCATCTTCCCGCTCCTGCTCCTCCAAGGCTTGATCAATGACACAACGCAATGCACACTCCATAAAGAAGGCATAAGGTACAATGTCACTGATGGCGCCATGGCTGCGACTGACCAGTTTGGTGATCTCATCAAATGGCCGCAGAAGTCTGTATGCGTTGCGCATGAGCAGCCACTGGCACGGTGAAAAAAAACAGCTCCCCGGAACCTGTTCTGCCGCAGAGTTCGTACAGGTAGACGTTAACTGCACGTTTCTGCTGGAGCAGTCTATCAAGCATATAGAAGGTTGAGTTCCATCGTGTCGGGCAATCGCAAATAAGATGTCTGACCGGCAGATTGTGTCGCCGCTGAATGTCAGCAAGGCGAGCCATGGCCGTGTAAGATCTTCTGAAATGGGCTGAGATTTTCCTTGCCTGCCGCAAGATGTCCTGGACCCCAGGGTATTTGACAATGAATCACTGCATGACCAAGTTTAAGACGTGTGCCATGCATGGCACGTGCGTAATTTTGCCCTGTTTCAATGCTCTAAGCAGATTGGCACCATTGTCACACACCACTTTACCAACTGTCAAATTGAGCGGTGTTAGCCACTGATCTGCCTGTGAATGCAAAGCTGAAAGGAGTGCAGGGCCAGTGTGGCTCTTGGCTTCCAGGCACAACAGACGCAGCACAGCATGGCAACGTCTCACCTGGCATGTCGAATAGGTTCGGGGGAGCTTGGGCGGCACAGCAGAAGAGACGCTAGCAGCGGAAAAGGAGGAGTCAGCCGAGGAGAGGGAGGAGGATGGAGTAGGAGGAGGAGAAGAAGAGCCAGGCCTGCATGCAATCCGTGGTGGTAAAACCAAATCTACACGGTTGCCACAGGTTACATGCTTGATGGCCGTCAGAAGGTTCACCAGTGGGCAGTAAAAGTTATATACCTTCCCTGCCCGTGTTTGCTAGACCACATGTCTGTGGTCATATGTATCTTGGCACCAACGCTGTGTGCCAGAGATACATTCACTTGCCGCTGAACATGGCCATATAGCTCTGGGATGCCCTTCTGTGAGAAATACTTCCTTCCTGGGACCTTCCATTGTGGTGTTCCAATGGCCTCAAATTTTTGAAAGGCCTCCGAGTCCACCAGTTTATATGGCAGTAGTTTGCGGACTATCAGTTCTGACAAGCCAGCCATCAACCGTTGGGCAAGAGGGTTATCTGGGCATCATCATTTTTTTACGCTCGAACATTTGGCCCACGGAAGCCTGCCTTTTTGAAGAAAAACGTGAGGATGGCGTGATGGAGGGTGGAGTGGAGGACAATTGTGAGGAGAGAGGAGAAGGAGAAGTAGAAGACGAGGCTGGACGGTGAGAGCCTGGAGTGTGGCTTTGTGTGCTCCGTTGCTCCCACTGGACTCGGTGATGGCAGCTCATGTGCCTTCTTAAGGCGGTCGTCCCTAGGTGAGTGTTGGGCTTACCGCGACTTATGTGATGACAACACTATTGTCAGCAGCGGACAGGTTAAAAAAAGCCCACACTGCGGAGCCATGTGCCGGCGTCCTGGGAGCGCCAGATGTGACCGTACATGGTTGATGCCTCGCTCCTGATACATTTGCAGTCTGCTTTGTCCCTCCTGTGCAATCTAAGTTCTTCTTGCTTCTCCTCCCTATCTGCCGGTCCATATCTCCCTCTGAACTCCCCTCCTCTTCCTCTCTTGTGGGCACCCACGTGACATCACTAGACACGTCATCATCGACGTCACATTCCCCACCGCTATAATTAGAGATCTCCTCCTCGGGTTGATCTGGGTACTGTCATCAGCCTCCTGAGTGGCGGTTGTTGCTACCTCCTCTTCCTGATCCAATGCAAAGAGTGGCTGCGCATCGGAAATGTCTTGATATGGATCGGAAACTAATTCCTGTGACTCAAGCGGAAGGTATATGTGGTGGTGGTGTTGGTGGTAGTGTCTTTGGGGGTGCACATAGCAGAGAGTGAAGAAGAGGGTGCAGATCGAGAGGACGAGGAGGGTGAAGAAGAGTAGGGCTGAGTGAGCCACTCAACCAAGTCTGGTGTGTCCTTTGACGTAATTGCACGCACTTTCTGCAATTTGCCACTTTGGCTCAAGCCTGTTGCTCCTGCCCTACCCCTACCACCCCTTCGGAAGGGCCTGCCTCTTTCTCTGCCTGCCATTTTTTAAATGTCCCTGTGACAAAAGTCTCTAGGGAAGTGCAGTATGTATGTGGAAGAAGGTATATAACACCCCGCTTCAATCTGTTGTTTTTGGGGGCCACTGATCTATCACACCAGTTATAATACTTTTTTGGGGATTGTGTTTGTCACTCTTTGTAGTATCGCTGCAGAACCGCTCAGCAGTCACAATGCTGCACAGTGGAAATGCACTATACTATGCTTTCTATATGTGCAAGTATTTTATACGTGTATTACACACCTATGTACTGCACACCAAATAGTACACCTATACCAATCCTATACCAGGACCTTTGTGGACCTAGTAGCTAGTGATTTGCAGACTGTCCCTCAGTCCCTACATTGATAAAAGACAGCTGCAGAATCGGGCAGCAGTCAAGTATAATATTCTTTCTATATTTGGAAGAAAATATATTATATGTGTACAACCCTATATACTGTACACCTATACCAGTCCTTAAAAGGACCTTTGTGGACCTAATAGTAATAGCTAGCTAGTGATTAAACTGACTGTCCCTGCTGCACACAGCGTCCTGTCCCTCCCTACACTGACAAAAGACAGGCTGCTGCAATCACCAGCACAACAGTGCACTGAACCCTTTATACTGTACTACACCTATACCAGTCCTTAAAAGGACTTTTGTGGACCTAATAGCTAGCGATTTGTGTCACTACGGTCTCTCCCTGCTCCACACAGCATTCTGTTCCTAAACTGACATAAGACAGAATGTAAAATGGCCGCCAGATCAGGTCGATTTATAAGGTAGGGGAATGTCCAATTGTCCATGTTCCATATTGTCTCAGTTGGCTGTCCTGTACCCCATGATGGATGTGTCATCGTGGGTCAAAGTTCTTTCACACTGTAAACACATATGTCCGCCGGGCAAACAGCAGCAATAGTCCACCAATCGGGCAAATCACGAACACGCAAAAACCGCCGCGAACCGACCGCCGGGTGAACAGTTCGGCCATCCCTAGTTCTGAGCTTTGTGGAGTTATGACATCTACATGTAACATAAAAAGGCAAGAGATCTATACTCGGAGGATACAAAGACATACAGGACAGACAAACACAGACACTTGGAAGGCTATTCATATACTCTCTGACAAGTTTAAACAGGTGCTTTCTCTTGAAGTCTAAAGCCACGTACACACGATCGTAATTTTGGTCGGAAAAAGCTCTGATGGTTTTCCTGGCGATATCCGATGGGATTTCGCTCAAGCTGTCTTGCATACACATGGTTATACCAAATTCCGACCGTCAACAACACGATGACGTACAACACGTATGACAAGACTAGAAAAGGGAAGTTCAATAGCCAGTAGCCAATAGCTTCCATCTCGTCTCTGAGCATGCGTGAGTTTTTGAGTGTTGGAATTGCATACACACTAATGCATTTTTGGATAGGAACTTTTTCCGACCTGAAAAATTGAGAACATACTCTCAATCTTTTGCTGGCCAAAATTTGGCCAGCAAAAGTCTGATGGAGCATACACATGATCGCATTTTCCGACCAAAAGCTCTCATCGGTCTTTTGCTGGCCAAATTTCCAATCGTGTGTACACTGCATAAGAGAAAGCTTTCTCCAGTCAATTGGGAACTTGTGGCTGCTTATAGCAGAAGCACATGTAAAGATACACATATGCCTGGACAGCCATACTCAAAGCTTGACACATTTACATAAGCAATGATTTTATTAATTATAAAATAAAATCACACTTTTTTTTAAGTCAGTCTTTGTCAGGATGCACCCACCAGCAGACAGTCTTGTCGCTCCAGAAGACTCCTGAGGCACAGAAGAACACGCATTCCCATTGTGCACAGAAACCAGGCTATGGTGCATAGATGTGTGCATGCGCAAACAGAAGCCCTGGCGCTTGCAAGCACCCGCAAGCTCCCCGGCGCTTGCGCGCACCCGTGCTGGCACCAAGTGAAGCTATTTAAGTCCAGCCAGTACTTTGCCCAGTGCTGCTTTCAGTTTCTGAGTATCCTGTTTCCTGTGAACCCGTGTCCTGATTCCTGTTATCTACCCGGCTCGTCTTGACCACCCCTTGAACTCCCTACCTCGGCTTGTCCTGTGACCAATCTCCTGTCTTCTCCCTGGAACCTGCACCGCTGATCCAGCTTGACCTGGCTTGTCCCTGACTACGATCCTGCCTGAACCCGATTCGGCCTGCCGTGTATGACCCTGCCTGCCTGACCTTGCTACTTGCTGCTGTCATCTGCACCTGCTACCATCTGTTGGTCTTCTGCTGAAGTCTCCATGTGTCTTCACCAGTGCTAGTGGGACCAGCCGCCCCGGTTGCCACCAAAGACGTTTTGGCACTCGTGTGACTCTGCACTCTGGCGCCTTCTGTTTGCTCTAAGAGGGGCCCTGATTCAGAGTGGTAAGGGAGGCCTTGCTCGTCCATTCAGTCTCTTCTACCAGGTACGTAATAGTCTTGCTATCAATGATAATCATCCGAAAACGTCTAAAGATACTAAAATATTAAATTCAGGGGAGAGATCAGCTCCAAAAGAAAGACCCAACAAAGGTACCAACATCCCTATAAGTAATGAAACAAGAAAATTGGGGGAATGGGACTTTAAAGGTACATCAAATAAAGAGTGACACAAGTTATAATGTAAAAATTTACAAATCATTTATTTAGAAAAACAAGATAAAAGTAAGGAGTGCAGTTACAGTCACAGTCATGGGTATACACATATATCCTAACCCTGACCAATGAGAGCACTGTAATCACATACAAAGTATTCCCACATCCAGAAAGTTCAACATGTTTTGCCATGACGGCTTCATCAGGAAAGGGGGACAGGGGTATTCAATTAGTAAATATAAAACAGCAAAATATGCTCAACCTTGGATGCGTAGAAAAGAAACAAAAACAGAAATTAGTACATCACACTTCAAAAGTTAACATAAAATAACATTGCACATGCATGACCCCAAATCGCCCACAAAGCAAATAAGGCACCTCCACTGACAGAAAAATAAATAAATAAATAAATAAAAAAACACAATCCCCAAACTTACTACCTCAATGATGAGTCTTGGAGTGAGCACAAATGGAAGAATTCCAAAAGGCCCCAATGACCTGCATCCAAAAACCAGTCCAAAAAAGTCAGATATCCCATAGGGAGGGATGTGATTTGTTTTGTTTGAACTATCATATAAAAATGCGGCGATGCCTGCAATATATATTAAAATACCATTATATCATTTGGAGGATAAGAGCGCACAAGTACATAATAGAACCTCATAAATGAACTCACCACAATCCTGTTGATTTGTTAGTATGCAAATATCTATGCTGGGAGCTCATATGGATGGGAAAAGAACAGGGGGAAAACAGACGGATGTGCCCTTTTTATGCATTGAGGATACATCTAAAAAGTCTAGAAATACATGTAAAACCATGTCAAGTAATCTGCAAAGAGAGGATCACAAATATGTCCTATGTTTTCAAGGGAAGCTTCTCACTTCAATATGTCTTAGTACAATATGGAGGACTGCTCTAGTCTCCCATAGACGCCATGGCTAAAAAGATGCATAAAAGTAGTAGAGTAGTAGAGAGTCAAAAAGCTAAATCCCCAGGTAAGACGAGATGGCTAAAATCGATCTATGCAATAAAAAAGATATGTACGTACAAGGCATCATTCAAATTGCATCAAAGTGCCAAATAGAGATACATCCAGTCTTGCTTATAATCAGATAGGTACCTGAACTATACTGTACCGTCCGTGTTCCTGATTGTCTAAACGCTTGTACACCGTATCGGGTTTAAATATCCCTCCCCGTGGTGCCAAAACATGGCATGTGACGTCACACCGCAGTGATGCCCCACGGATGCGAAGTTGTGGTCCACATACCATGGACTGATGCCCAGAAACCGGAAGTTATAACAACTTCCAGTGCACCTAGCAGTGCAGACAGTGCCAGATAGCACAACAATTCTGCAATCTGGAAAGATGTAAATTGTGCAATATGTCGCCGGAATGCCATGGAGAACAGGGTACTCTAAGGTGGGCCTGCAGCGGGACAACGCCCCCCATATGGGCAGATTGCTGGTCCTAATGCACACCCTTTGGCGCACGTACGGGAATCTGTAAACAAGGACCAGAATGGCAGCAGGTGAAGCAGATATTCATGAAAAGGAATTATGTGAAAAAAAACCCCCCCGAAAAACCCCACAACTCCCAACTCTCCCTCAACTTACCAATCCAATTTAAGGGCGTAGTGAGCATGGATGTGGCCATGCATGTGCATTACATCTCTCAGTTTTCCATCAACATTAACAGTGACTTAAGTATAAAATATAAAATGAACTATGTTACTTACTATACAGTTCCTTCCTTATTTAAAGATCTTGCAACTGGCAATAGGGATGAGCTTCGTGTTTGAGGCGAACATACGTTCGCCTCGAACATCGGCTGTTCGTCCATTCGGCCAATACCGAACGTTATGGGCTGTTCACGCCAAATTCGTGTGGTGCTCACGCCCCACAATGCACTGCGCCATCGCAGTGTATTGCTGGCTCATGATTGGCCAAGCATGCACTGTGACCCCGCATGCTTGGCCAATCACAGCGCCGGCAGCGAGGAGAGCCATGATTGGCCACAGGCAGGATGCCTGTGGCCAATTATATAGTGTGGGGTGTTTACTACACAGCCTGAGCTATAAGGCTGCCAGCGCGGCGGCCTTGTGTAGTGTGTTGGCGTCTGTAGGAGTTAGTGGGTGTTCTGTTTACCTTCAACACAGTATACACCATTCATTATCGGCCGATTTTGCGTTCTTGCTCTTCTATAGTGGTTGTTGGCTGCGTGCCCTGACCGCAGTATACACCATAATATCCACCTATATAGCTAGCTATATTGCTCTTTTTAAATAGAGCTTGCAGTCAGTTGTAGGAGATTGTGCGTGCTGTCTGCGTGCCCTGACCGCAGAATACACCGTTATATTCACCTATATAGCTAGCTATCTTGCTCTTTTTAAATAGAGCTTGCAGTCAGTTGTAGGAGATTGTGCGTGCTGTCTGCGTGCCCTGACCGCAGAATACACCGTTATATCCACCTATATAGCTAGCTATCCTGCTCTTTTTAAATAGCACGCACAATCTCCTACAACTGACTGCAAGCTCTATTTAAAAAGAGCAAGATAGCTAGCTATATAGGTGGATATAACGGTGTATTCTGCGGTCAGGGCACGCAGACAGCACGCACAATCTCCTACAACTGACTGCAAGCTCTATTTAAAAAGAGCAAGATAGCTAGCTATATAGGTGGATATAACGGTGTATTCTGCGGTCAGGGCACGCAGGCAGCACGCACAATCTCCTACAACTGACTGCAAGCTCTATTTAAAAAGAGCAAGATAGCTAGCTATATAGGTGAATATAACGGTGTATTCTGCGGTCAGGGCAAGCAGACAGCACGCACAATCTCCTACAACTGACTGCAAGCTCTGTCTGCTTGCCCTGACTGCAGAATACACCATTATATCCACCTATATAGCTAGCTATACTGCTCTTTTTAAATAGAGCTTGCCACTGACTCATGGTCCAGCAGGCATGGACAGGGACGTTACCTGTCTTTCACGGCCCATAGGGTCACTCTTCTTGCAGCTGGGAAGGATGCAGGACAAGGTGCAGTAGTGTTGGAGGTTGTTCCGCCACCACGCCTCCAAAATGCTACCATTGGTTGTGACACACATCTCTCCTCCACCCCTTCCTCTTCTTCTTCCTCCATGGCCTCTTCCAGTGCTCTGTCCTCAGAACCAGAGGTGCTGCGTAGGCGTTCCAGGGGCTACGCAAGTACGCAGGCAAAACGATGCCATGCTGTGCTTGCGCTGGTTTGTTTGGGGGACAGGAGCCACACTGGGGCAGATGTTTTGTCAGCTCTGCAGGGGCAGGCAGAGAGGTGGTTGACGCCACACCAGCTTAAGCCAGGAATGGTGGTTTGCGACAATGGCACCAACCTCCTCTCCGCCCCCCGACAGGGACAACTGACCCATGTGACCTGTGTAGCTCACGTCCTTAACCTGGTGGTGCAGCGGTTCTTTGGCAGGTACCCAGGCTTACAGGATGTCCTGAAGCAGGCCAGAAAAGTCTGTGTGCATTTCCGCCGATCATTTAATGCCTGTGCTTGGCTGGCTGAGCTCCAAAAGGAGTTGAACCTGCCCAAGAACTGCCTTATATGTGACATGCCCACCAGGTGGAACTCAACGTTGGCCATGCTGCAGCAGCTGCACACACAACAGAGGGCCATCAATGAGTACCTGCGTGACTACGGCACCAGGACAGGGTCAGGGGAGCTCGGTTTTTTCTCACCACGCCAGTGGGGCATGATCAGGGATGCATGCACTGTTCTGTCACCGTTTGAGGAGGCCACAAGGATGGTGAGCAGTGACAGTGCATGCATCAGTGACACTGTACCTCTTGTCCACCTCTTGGAGCATACGCTGCGTGGAATAATGGACAGGGCACTTGAGGCAGAACAGAGGCAGGAAGAGGAGGACTTCCTTGCCTCTCAAGGCCCCCTTTATCCAGACAATGTTCCTGCTGTGCCACCCATCACACAGGAAGAGGAGGAGGAGGAGGAGGAGGAGGATGATGATTGTGTCAGCATGGAGGTGGAGGCTGGCACTCAGCATCAGCATCAGCAGCAGCAGCAGTCTTGTAGGGATGATTTACAGTCCCAAGAAACCCGTGGACTTGTACGTGAATGGGAGGAGGTAGCTGCGGATCATGTTGCCCTTAGTGACCCAGAGGACTCTGGACCGAATGCCTCAGCTAACCTACGCTGCATGGCCTCCCTGATCCTGCAAAGCCTGCGGAAGGATCCTCATATTCTTCAGATCAAGCGTTCTTTCGCAACGCACTGGTGGCTTTGTTACCGGTCACAGAGTGCGCCTGTCCACTGACTCAGTTGATCGACTGACCTTCATCAAGATGAATCAGTCTTGGATCACCCACAGCTACCAAGCACCTGAAGCTGATGTAACCGAATAATTTGTTTGAAATATCACATCCCTTCAAGACTGCCTATGCTGATGCTGAGTGACTGTCCTGTTATGTTGATTGTCTATCCTCTTTCTCCTCCGCTGATATGTTGGAAGAACATTTTTGGTTCTGGGTGAAGCCACCAGCCCAATTTTTCAGTCCCTGTTTAACAGGGGCGTTTAATTACAATTTTTGATGCAATGCTTTGCAGCAGGGCTCATTCCTGCACCACAACTAGAGTATATGGGAGAGGTTGCAGTGTCGTGGCACCAGCACCAGTGCCTAAGTCCCAATTTTTCTGCCCCTGTTTAACAGGGGCGTTTAATTACAATTTTTGATGCAATGCTTTGCAGCAGGGCTCATTCCTGCACCACAACTAGAGTATATGGGAGAGGTTGCAGTGTCGTGGCACCAGCACCAGTGCCTAAGGCCCAATTTTTCAGCCCCTGTTTAACAGGGGCATGTCATTACAATTCTTTATATAATAGTTCATAGGAGGGCCCGTTCCTGTGCCCATCCAGAGTAGCTGTGAGGACTTATAGTGTTGTGGCACCAGCACCACAACCACCAAAGGTCAATTTTTCTACCACTGTTCAACAATGGCATGTAATTACAATTCTTGATATAATCGTTCACAGCAGGGCTTACAATGTTGTGGCAACACCAACACCTTGTTCCGCCATTTCTGCAGAGCATATAGGGCAGGCCCCTACTTTCAAACATCCAACTTACAAACGTCTCCTACTTGCAAACGGAAGGAGACAACAGCAAGTGAGATGAAAAAAGACGGATGGCAAAACAAATTATACAGGGGTGATAACCCTTCCCTATGTTTTCCAAAAAGCTTAAAAATAGATTTTTTGACTGGAGCTACACTTTAAAAATGTACCAGTTGAAAATTACAACCAGATTCTACTTTACACAACAAACCTACACATTCCCTGTCTTGTTTGCACCACCTGTATACTGCTGTTCTGAGTATATAGGGCCTGGGTACGGGGGGCTGGTAATGGGCAGGGGGGCTACCCATGCCATTTTTCTCAATGATTTTCATCCATATTGCCGGGACCAGATATAACATTAAAACCACAAGCAGTTTTAAATGATGTTATTTCCGTTAAATGTCATTTTTTGCAGGGACTGTTCTTAACACGGGAAACACGTGGCACTTCACAGGCATACTATAGACACCCCCCAGGCACGATATTTAAAGGAATATTTAACTTTTTTTTCACTTTAATCACCATTAAAATTAGTGCTCCCGCCAAAACGGACATTTTTTTAAAAACATTTTAGGCATTGACCCGTGTCCCCTGGGGCAGGAGCCAGGTCCCCAAACCCTTTTTAGGACAGTATCTTGCATATTAGCCATTAAAATTAGCACTTTTTATTTCGAATGTTTGAGTCCCATATACTTCAATGGGGTTCTAAAGTTCGTACGAATTTTCGGTCCGTTCGAAAGTTCTAGTGCGAAGCGAACCGGGGGGTGTTCGGCTCATCCCTAACTGGCAACATCAACATAGAACAGCCAGCCAGGCACAGGCCAGCATTCACACATAGATTGTTACTGAATAACTCCAAGGGACAAATGAAATTACATGTAAAATGAATTATGAAAATAAATGGGTGAGTCAGAAAATCCGCCATTGCAAAGCGTCAACCCAGGGCTGAAACATATGCTCATCAATGAGGGCCATCAGTCACAAAAATGGCTTGTAACTGATCCCCTCATTGAGGCCCGGATAACGGGTCGCCTGTAACATGTAGATCCATCTTGTCTCTAACTAAAGAAGTTTGTCATCAATGTCCCCCCCACGTTCGTGTTGAGGTAAGTGTTCAAGGCTGAAAAAGCCAATGGACTTAAGGTTGAAGTTATGATAAAGCCGGGGGGCATGGTCGGAATGGGCTAGAAGATGGCAGCTTAATATTAGAGCTCCCATTGCTGTACTCTACAACAATACTTTAGAGGAGGTAAAGACACCGCAATCAACTGGAGAAACCTGGGCACTGAGATCCCGCTCCCCCATGAGCAGACCGAGGGGCTGAGCCAACACATACCGGTTATGTTCAGGTTGCAGTGGGGAATTATGGCACTGCCGCACCATGGACAAACACAGGCCGCAGCCCCGCAGCTGACTAACTCCTCACCCACTCCACTACTGACTTCTATCAGACGTTCCCTTGAAAGTTGGCATAACCTCAAGCTCTCCTGGTGGGGGAGAATGAGTGTTATTAAAATGGATATACTTCCAAGGACATTATACCTGTTTCAAACACTTCCCATCCTCCTTCCGAAGACATTTTTACTTGCATTGCGTGCTATGGTAGGCAAGTTCCTGTGGCAACACCACCCTCCTAGACTTAAACACAACGTTTTAAGTGCCCCCAAGCTTAAAGGAGGTACTGGTCTTCCGGATTTCCAACTATACCACACCTCTGCGTTATTCTTCCGACTCTTGGAATGGTTTCCGAGGCCACGTACTAAACCCTCCACCTTAATTGAACAGGATATGGCTACAGTAGATCTGCGAGCCCTGCTATGGGGGTATAACGCCAAGTTTCACACAATGCAGGGAATCTCCCCTCTAACTAAGGCAGCCCTTACGTTGTGGTAAAATAAGGCTACTCTTTATACCTTGTCCACCGATCCCAGCCCATTATCTCCGTTATTTGACAATTTGGCCCTACCTGCTCTCGCTGCCAAAACGCACTGCGGGACATACACACGTGAAAACTGGCCAACAGCCAATCAGTTTGTCCATCCTACTACTGGACATTTCCGTCCCCCTACAGACCCACAGACTGCTGTCCTGACGGACTGGCTGACCACAATCTCGCTAAACCAGCTTTGCAGAGATCTTCATCTATCAGGGAGAGCTCACAGGCCACTCACGCTATTTGAGGACCTTTGCAGTCTCTCTCAAACCCCAAGACACACCTTATCGTTAATATACAAAGACATCCAAACCCGATTATATGACACTCTCCCCACATACACAAGTAAATGTTCTAGAGATCTGAATATGGAGATATCCCCGACACAGTGGACTACCTCCTTTACCCTCACACATAAATCATCCAGGTCCGGGTTCACACAAGAGAAGAACTACAAATTGCTGTCGAGGTGGTACAGGGTTCTGGTCTCGGTACACAGGATGTTCCCATCAACCACAAATGTATGTTGGCGATGTCACGGAGCACAAGGATCCTACATCCATATATGATGGGATTGTGATAAGGTTTGCCCATTTTGGGATAAGATTTTTGAGATTTATAATGATGTATATCAGACTTCGTTGCCTCCTTCACCTTTGTCTGCTCTCCTATCCATCCTTCCTGGAACGATTCAATCTCAGAGATGTAGTCTTTTGAGATTTTTTCTCTCAGCAGCTCCCCATGTCATTTCCTTATACTGGAAGAAGGACTCCACCCCCCCATCTCCAAGTGGGTGGATATCCTTAATGACATAATGCTCATGGAGGAATTGCAGGCGAAGCCGGACGACACTTATGATAAGTTTACCCTGTTGTGGTCCCTCTGGTGGCACCATTCCCAGACGGAACTGTTTCTTAATAATCTTAAGATCTCCTAAGCAAACCTACCGCCACTTCTGAGTGGAGATTGGTGTCGTCAGTGTGGCCACAAGAGACATTTAGAGGTGGAGCTTACTTCATTCTGCCCCTGAGTCGGACCTTTAAGGTGAATTGTATGCCAACAACGGTGAATATCCTGCACATAACCTCTCCGATAAATGCATTTGCTGTGCTTTCCCCCCTTCTCCCACCTCCTTTTTTTGTCTTTGTTGTATTTACCGCCCCCCCCCCCTCCCCCCGTTCCCCTTTTTTCTTGTTCTTACCAATGTGCCTAATTTGATGTTAATGGTGACATACGTGATGTAGTTGCCTGTTTTCATGTTTGTTATTTCACACTACCTGGCATATAATAAAAATATATTCAAGCCTAACTTCTCACCCACATCAGCGTCTCAGGACATACCGGGGATAGCTGAACATCTAGCCCCACCAACCCAACAGCTCTGCATACAGGACCTAAAATCCATTGCAACAGACATCAAGGAAATGCTGTCGGCCAACATTTCAGAACTCTGACTGGACATCCACACTCTGACAGACAGAGTCAGAGAAACGGAAAGAACCACCACCCAGCAAGGTACGATCCTCCGCCGAGCAATGGTGAAAATAGACTCCCACACAATACAACTCCGAGACCTCCAAAGGCACATGGAGGATCTTGACAATAGAGGCAGATGCCATAATTTAAGGGTATGCGGTATACCTGAAACAATAGATAAAAAGCAACTCCCGCGACTGTCACAGACCTATTCAATAATCTCCTAGATAGGCCGGCACAAACGGAGATCTCTATGGAGCGGATGCACAGAGCCCTGCGACCAAAGGGAAGAGAAAATGACCCCCCATGGGATGTAGTGTGCTGCCTGGTGGACTTCAAAATAAAAGAAGAGATACTAAGAAAGGCCAGGAACAGAACCCACCTCACAGTCGATGGAGCCACCATAAAAATATTTCAAGACTTACTCAGCATCACTCTGCAGCACAGGAGGGACCTCAAACCTCTGCTCGAATCCCTGAGGGCAAACGGTATACATTATAAATGGAAATTTCAATTTTTTCTATCGGCGACCGCTCATGGCCATACAGCTGCAATAAAAATGCCGGAAGACCTTCCAGAAATTTTGTGACACACTGGGCATCTCGCCTGACCACGAGGAGAGAACCGGGCTTTGAAGAGCCGATGGAAACACAGGCGAGCCTTTTACAATCAAAAATTGTAATTAAACGCCCCTGTTAAGCAGGGGCAGAAAAATTGGGCCTTAGGCACTGGTGCTGGTGCCACCACACTGCAACCTCTCCCATATACTCTAGTTTTAGTGCAGGAATTAGCCCTGCTGCAAAGCATTGCATCAAAAATTGTAATTAAACGCCCCTGTTAAACAGGGGCAGAAAAATTGGGCTGATGGCATCACCCAGAACCAGAAATGTTCTTCCAACATATCAGCGGAGGAGGAAGAGGATAGACAATCAAAATAACAGGACAATCACTCAGCATCAGCATAGGCAGTCTTGAAGGGATGTGATATTTAAAAAAAAATTATTCGGTTACATCAGCTTCAGGTGCTTGGTAGCTGTGGGTGATCCAAGACTGATTCATCTTGATGAAGGTCAGTCGATCAACTGATTCGGTGGACAGGCGCACCCTGTGATCGGTAACAAAGCCACCAGCAGCACTGAAGGTGCGTTCCGAAATGATGCAGGACAGGCCAGTAGCTCAATTGCATACTGTGCAAGCTCTGGCCAGTGATCCATCCTCAAGACCCAGTAAGCCAGAGGATTTTCGGTGGGAAAGGTGTCCAAGTCTGACCTTGCCCCTAGGTATTCCTGCACCATGTAAATCAGACGCTGGCGATGGTTGCTGGAACCGATCATACCTTGGGGCTGCGGACTAAAAAATTGTCTGAAAGCATCAGTCAGACGGCCACCTTCTCCACCGCTCCTTCTGACCGATGCCTCAGCAACACGTTGTCCAGGACCAGGAGTTTATAACCTCCCAGTCTCTGGGAACGCGCTGCACAGACCTTTCTGCAAGGCCTCCCGGAGATGTCTCATCCTCTGCTCCCTCTGCGATGGCAAGATAAGGTCGGCAACCTTACCCTTGTACCATGGATCAAGGAGAGTGGCCAGCCAGTAATGGTCCCTCTCCTTGATCCGAAGAATACGAGGATCCTTCCGCAGGCTTTCCAGGATCAGGGAGGCCATGCAGCGTAGGTTAGCTGAGGCATTCGGTCCGGAGTCCTCTGGGTCACTAAGGACAACATGATCCGCAGCTACCTCCTCCCAGCCACGTACAAGTCCACGTGTTTCTTGGGACTGTAAATCATCCCTACAAGACTGCTGCTGCTGATGCTGAGTGCCAGCCTCCACCTCCATGCTGACACAATCATCCTCTTCCTCCTCTTCCTCCTCCTCATCCTCTTCCTGTGTGATGGGTGGCACAGCAGGAACACTGTCTGGGATAAAGGGGGCCTTGAGAGGCAAGGAAGTCCTCCTCTTCCTGCCTCTGTTCTGCCTCAAGTGCCCTGTCCATTATTCCACACAGCGTATGCTCTAAGAGGTGGACAAGAGGTACAGTGTCACTGATGCATGCACTGTCACTGCTCACCATCCTTGTGACCTCCTGAAACGGTGACAGGACAGTGCATGCATCCCTGATCATGCCCCACTGGCGTGGTGAGAAAAAATTGAGCTCCCCTGACCTTGTCCTGGTGCCGTAGTCACGCAGGTACTCATTGATGGCCCTCTGCTGCGTGTGCAGCCGCTGCAGCATGGCCAACGTTGAGTTCCACCTGGTGGGCATGTCACATATAAGGCGGTTCTTGGGCAGGTTCAACTCCTTTTGGAGCTCAGCCAGCCAAGCACAGGCATTAAATGATCGGCGGAAATGCACACAGACTTTTCTGGCCTGCTTCAGGACATCCTGTAAGCCGGGGTACCTGCCCAAGAACCGCTGCACCACCAGGTTAAGGACGTGAGCTACACAGGGCACATGGGTCAGTTGTCCCTGTCGGAGGGCGGAGAGGAGGTTGGTGCCATTGTCGCAAACCACCATTCCTGGCTTAAGGTGGCGTGGCGTCAACCACCTCTCGGCCTGCCCCTGCAGAGCTGACAAAACATCCTCCCCAGTGTGGCTCCTGTCCCCCAAACAAACCAGCGCAAGCACGGCATGGCATCATTTTGCCTGCAAACTTGCGTAGCCCCTGGAACGCCTATGGAGCACCGCTGGTTCTGAGGACAGAGCACTGGAAGAGGCCATGGAGGAAGAAGAAGAGGAGGGGGTGGAGGAGAGAGGTGTGTCACAACCAATAGTAGCATTTTGGAGGTGTGGTGGCGGAACAACCTCCAACACTACTGCACCTTGTCCTGCATCCTTCCCAGCTGCCAGAAGAGTGACCCAATGGGCCGTGAAAGACAGGTAACGTCCCTGTCCATGCCTGCTGGACCACGAGTCAGCGGTAATATGCACCTTACCGCTGACCGCCCTGTCCAGCGAGGCAAGGACATTGCCTTCCACATGCCGGTAGAGAGCCGGAGTCGCCTTCCGTGAGAAAAAGTGGCGTTTGGGGACCTGCCACTGAGGAACCGCACATTGTACAAACTCACGGAAGGGGGCCGAGTCTACTAACTGAAAAGGCAGCAGTTGAAGTGCTAGCAATTTAGCCAAGCTAGCATTCAACCGCTGGGCATGTGGATGGCTGGGAGTGAACTTCTTTCGCCGGTCCAGCAGCTGGGGCAGGGACATTTGCCTGCTATAATCTGACGTGGGTGTACTGCTAGCAGAGTGCCCAGAAGCACTTGGCTGTGACACACCTAATTCTACACCTTCCTTTCTCTCAGAGCAAGTTTCAGAGAGGACTGAAGGTCTAGTGGGGTTGGAGATGCCAGCTGATGAGGAGCAAGGAGAGGTCCGCTTTGTTCTTTGGTGTGGGTCTTTGAGGTACGCTTGCCAACGAGCTGCATGGCAGGTCAACATATGTCTGGTCAAGCATGTGGTGCCCAAGCGGCTGATGTTTTGGCCACGCGAGATACGCTTGAGACATATGTTGCAAATAGCAGCGGTGCGATCTGATGCACTCGTCTCAAAAAAGGCCCACACCAAAGAACTTTTAGAATAACGTGCAGAGGCAGCGCCCTGCACAGGCGGAGCTCTGCGGTGTGATTCAGTCGGTTTGCTGCCCCTAAGCTGGCCCCCGGAGGGCATCCTGCCTCGTTGGACATGTGCCTCCTCCTCCTCCTCCTCCTCCTCTCTCCTACCAGGCACCCACGTGGAGTCAGTGCCCTCATCATCCCCTCCCTCTTCATCGCTGTAGCAAACCTGGCAATATGCTGCAGCTTGTGGAACATGACTGCCAGATTGCTGTCCTTCTTGAGCATCCCCTCTCTCTGCATTCACGCTACTGCCTTCCTCTAGCTGAGTGTCATCATCAGAGCCTACAAAACACTGGGCATCCTCCTGGAGCATGTACCCAACACTGTGCTCAAAGAGTTCTGGAGACTCCTCAGGAGGACGGGGTGGGTCTAGGGAAGGAGTCACTGATGATGACATTGAGACGAGGGAAGACGATGCGTTGGCAGCTGCTTTGCTAGTACCCTGAGACTGGGTGAGAGAGGATGAGGAGGATGAAGAGGGCTTGGTCATCCACTCTACCAAGTCGTTGGCATGTTGCGGTTCAACATGTCCAGCTGCTGAAAACAAGGACAAGCGTGTCCCATGGCCACGTGCTGATGACAATGCACCGCGTCTACGACCAGCACTGTTGTCTCTAGACACAGAGCCTGCTTGCCCTCTTTTATCGGCTCGCGCCTGTCTGCCTCTCCTTGCTGGCCTTCCAGACATGGTAATGGCCTGAAGGGAGTTGGGTAAAACAGCAGCTGGGTAGTGTATATTGTGCTGGAGGCACACAAAACCCACTAACTCCTGCAGATGCCTTTAGTATAGAACACCAGAGATAAAGGGGTATACTGTAATGGAGTCACACAACACCCACTAAGCCCTGCAGATGGCTCTATTAGAGAATAGCAATAAAGGGTAGATACAGGTGTATATTGTGCTGGAGGCACAAAACACCCACTAACTCCTGCAGATGCCTTCATTATAGAACACCAGAGATAAAGGGGTATATACAGATGTATACTGTGCTGTGCTGGAGGCACACACAACTTCCAATAACTCCTGCAGATGGCAAGTGGGCTCAAATAGAGAAGAGCTATGTAGGTGGATATAGCGGTGTGTACTGGGTACAGAGCACGCAGACAGCACGCACAAGCTCCTAACACTACTGACTGCAAGCTCTATTATAAAAGATAGATCACTAGCTATATAGGTGAGGTGAATATAGCGGTGTATACTGTGGTCAGGGC
This sequence comes from Lithobates pipiens, assembly GCF_037356315.1. Lineage (NCBI taxonomy): Eukaryota > Metazoa > Chordata > Amphibia > Anura > Ranidae > Lithobates > Lithobates pipiens. The sequence continues at coordinate 285,368,758 of NW_027507748.1, read as the reverse complement.
ACGCAGACAACAACCACTACACAACAGCAAGATCGAAAATCGGCCTATAACGATCGGTGTATACTGTGTTGAAGGTACACAGAACACCCACTAACTGCTTCAGACGCCAACACACTACACAAGGCCGCCGCGCTGGCGGCCTTATATAGTGTGGGGCGTGTACTACACAGCCTGAGCTATGATTGGCCACAGGCATCCTGCCTGTGGCCAATCATGGCTCTCCTTGCTGCTGGCGCTGTGATTGGCCAAGCATGCGGGGGTCACAGTGCATGCTATGCCAATCATGAGCTAGCAATGCACTGCGATGACGCAGTGCATTGTGGGCCGTGAGCGCCACACGAATTTGGCGCGAACGGCCCATAACGTTCGGAATTCGCCGAACGGGCGAACAGCCGATGTACGAGTCGAACGTATGTAATAACCAAAATACCACGGTCATTACCCCCTTTTATTGCAAACTGCTGGTCACAGCACACCGGTGTGAATACAGATTTTTATACAACAAGACCCATTCCTAACGGATAAAACTTTGGTCTTCCCCATATTCTAAACACAAGCTGAAAATTGGTCCTTTCGGACTTATACAAAACTCAATATTTCACATACTTATGATGAAGGGGGGGGGGGGGAACGTTCCCGGTATCCCAATAACGACCACCTTCTATCACGTGTCCAAAAGCCTTGACACTACGGAGATTGGATGTCTCGTTATCTATCTCTCCTCAGCATTTAAGGACCATAAATATCTTGGTGGGACCCTGGTACGACCCGCCCCTTCACTTAAAGTCAGGGGTTTTGTACGAGACTGATGATTTAGGGACAAAGCCATAGGCATTCCCGCCACTATCTATAAGGACTCTAAGAAAAAGACAGGTAGCATGTAAGGGTTAAACACACTGATGCTGCCCAGAACAGGATATACAATGGTTATGATAGCATTAATAAATAGAAAGATAACCTTATATAGTTGCTTGCTAAGTTTATTATTATATATGTAAGCTCATCCAGGAGGACGGCGGAGACCTGCCTAGCTCGCCATTTCAACACCACCTCAACACGGGGGCTATCAATTGTACTCAAAACCCTCTTCTTTGAGAGGGCAGCTTAAACTAGAATGGGACAAGCTAAAATCATATACATCAATTATGATCCCGAACCCAGATTGGCGGGATTGAGTTTGGTATGGTCTCCCCCTCCTCACTAGGTGAGCCTCTCACTTTATTACCATCCAAGTGGTCATATTTCTGCTAACCTACATTCGCAAAAGCGGCAAAAACAGAAACAGACACCCGGTTGGGGTACCCCATCCACCAATAGTAACGGCTAGCCTAAATGTATGTACTCAGCAGAAAACACCATACAATACGGGAAAGACAATCCGTGCACAGTCACACTACTATCATATGGCTGAACCTCACACTCTTTGAAAACACATTCCCGCAGGTTCTATTCTAGAACACAATTAGCCATTGTGCTTTGTTATTGATGTGTTACAGAGGCATACAGCCTCAACTGAGCAATGACACTTAGCCGACATCGACGAGGGAACCAAGACAACCGGTAAAAAGGGCGGCGTGGTAACAGTTATATGCACACAGACCTGATATAGCCTTGTTTACGTTATACTGTTAGTATTATTGTTATAAGGGGGGAAAGGAGGGAGAGGGAAACATTATGTTTGCTCTCCCTCCTCAGGTCCAGCAAACTAAACTCTGAGCAACTGAACTCATTGCATACTTTCAAAGAGCATATACGCAACGGTTCACCTCCGCATATGCAAGATACGGAGTGCAGAGACGGGTAGACACCTACCGATCAACTCACACCCCTAACAACTCTGTGCCAACCCCCACATGGGACCTCAGCGTGACACAGGGTGCCACTTGGTGACTCTGCGTCGACAGGGCTCCGTATTTCACCGGCACTATAATTCCACTGAGAGGCGGACGGGTCCCCCATCTCATCTGTGAGCTCATCAAACATATCCCTCACCTGTACTCCCGAAGGCCGCGTGTTTTAATATCCGTTACCATCCTAGCAATACCTCTATACAAAGTTTAGCTCACTATACACGATTACCTCATTTCTATCTATAACGCAACACACAGCGACACCATTGGGACACACGGTTAAACTATACTCGCTAAATGCACGCGGTCTTAACATCCCAGAAAAAAGATCCCAACTGCTCACACAACAGCAAAAGACTAAAGTGCATGTCGCTTTTATACAAGAAACTCATTTCAGATCTAAGAGCATCCCAAAACTATGCAATAACTTGTATCTTGTACTTGTACAATAACTTGTATCCAAAAGTGTATCATGTCATGAATGCCATCTCCCACAGGAGACACATCAGCTGGAGCATCCTCCATAACCTACAGAGCATTAAGGGCGATTAAAACACAACTATGTAATCTAACCTTACACGACTCCTGGCTCACCCTTCATCCCCAAACAAAAGACTACACGTTTTTCTCCTCCCCACACACCTCGTACTCTCGATTGGATTACTTATTTATATCACAACCCTCCTCACCTCAACCACTATCGATCTGATGCTGCAATTGGACCACAACCCAATCATGTTGACTCTCACTCTCCCGAATAACCGACCACACTCTCCCATTTGGAGATTAGACAATGCTCTACTCACAGATATAGACATCACATGTAAGATTCAAACACTTCTAGAACAATACTTGCAGGAAAATGACTCTGCCAAATGTTCACCTACCTCTGTCTGGGCGGCGGATAAATGTGTTGTCTGAGGAGAGTTTATCTCCCTGATGACTAAAGCACGTAAAGTCAAAAATGCACATATTAAGACACTATACAGATGCATTCACGCTCTTGAAAAGAGTGATAAACATTCATTAGCCGCAGACTCTTTGGCAGAACTAGTGAAAGCACAAGAGAATTTACTAGAAGAACTCACTAAACGTCTATTTTATGACCATGGAAACAAATTGGGGAGAATTTTAGCAAGAGCCCTTCAAATTAAAAAAGCAGCTACCACCATCCATACCATAAAAGACCCATCGGGAAACAGCATTAATGCATCTGAAGGAATTGCCAACCAATTTGTAAAGTACTTCTCCAAACGATACAATTTACCCCAGCCAACACCCGCGGAACATCTCACTGATAGAACAACAAATTTCTAGCTCAGTATAGCCCTACATCTCTTACTGAAGATGATGCAGCCAAAATTAACCATCCCATCATCAAGGATGCAGTGCTGTGGGCTTTACCACAACTGAAAACTGGTAAGAGCCAGGGACCAGATGGTCTCACAGTCAGCTATTTCAAATCATTCACGGATATACTGCTCCCTAACTTTCTCAAAGCATTTAACATGCTCCCACCCTCGACGCCAGTGACCAAAGATATACTATCGGCCCACATAACCCTTATACCGAAACCAGGCAAAGACAACACATTGGTCACCAACTACAGGCCGATATCGCTTCTAAATGTAGATGTCAAATTATATGCAAAAGTCCTGGCAAACTGCATCCTCCCTCTCATACCAAAATTGATATCATTGGAACAGGTAGGTTTTGTCCCTGGATGCAAAGCTAAGGACAATATGATAAAAGCCATAAATATACACCACTGGTTAACTCACTCCTCCGGACAGGGCTTCTTGCTGTCCCTTGATGCGGAGAACGTGTTCGACAGAGTGGCCTGGGACTATATGATTGCAACACTCAAAGCAATGAACTTCCCAGAACATCTAATCCAATTAATCTCAGCAATATACACAACTCCATAGGCCAAAGTCAGGGTCAACGGCTGCCTGTCGGACACCTTCTGTGTATACAATGGTACACGCCAGGGATGTCCCTTGTCACCCCTTATTTTTATTCTCACACTCGAACCTCTTCTGCGTAAAATACAATCTAACCCTGACATATAAGAGTCCACATAAAACATACCCAATATAAAATTACAGCATATGAGGATGACGTACTACTTTTTCTAACCAATCCTTTAACAACAATACCTAACCTACTGCATGACCTTACCCAATTTAGATATCTATCCAACCTTCAAATCAACTTTTCTAAATCCAAAGCTATAAATATATCTCTCCCGACAAAGACAGTGTCACAATGTCAAGTGAACTTCCCCTTTGAATGGGAAAACCATGCTATAAACTGTGTATCAAGATCCCCAAAAATATTTCTGACCTTTATTCTTGCAACTTTATACTCACACTCAAACTAATTCAAGACGATCTACTTAAATGGAACAAGGGCCTATTCTCGTGGTTCGAGAGAGCATCCATTATAAAAATTAATATCCTACCCAGAATACTATATCTTTTTCAAACCTTCCCAATTAAAATTCCCCAGTCCTTCTTTACAAATTTCAACAGAATTTGCCAAAACTTTATCTGGTCTCTTAAAGCCCCTAGAATAAGCTGGGAACAGCTAACTCTCCCCAAATCAAAAGGGGGAATTCGTCTCCTGGACATCTATAAATACCATTGGTCGTGTCTATTGAACAAAGTGATCGATTGGCATGTCCACAGAGACACCAAGGAATGGATAACACTTGAAGAAACACTGGTAGGTATACCCATATCACATATAGCATGGATTTCACAAACGACGACACCTTCAGAATGCACAACCTATCCACTCATAGGTCCCACGCTTACACATTTTCGAAGGGCATGCACTAAACACAAAGTAGCATCCTCAGCTGGACCCCTGACCCCACTGTACCACAACTCAGATTTCCCTCCTGGTGTTACTCACTCGGTTGGAAACTCCACCAGATACACCCCCACACTTAGAGCGAAACAACTCTTCCACAACAACATACTCATGATGTATGATACCCTATCTTCACGCTTTCCCAAACGCAATATCCCGTTCTTCAAATATTTACAAATTAGACACTTCCTCCAGAGCACAAAACCCCTGAACGCCTGGCTCAGGGATCACACACCTCTAGAAACCATGTGCTCTGCTACTGAACCCATAAGACACTTAATCTCATATACTTACCTACTTCTGTTCTCCAAAAGTGACCCAAAGTCAAACACAACTTGCCAAAATTGGGAAAAGGAACTGTCACTAAACGTATATAACATTGAAAGGGGAACGGAACTTTGAGCATATCCAGAAAGGATCTCTCAATGTAAATGCACAAGAAAACAGCTACAAGATTTATACTAAGTGGTATAGAACCCCAGTGAAAATATACAAATACAAACCTAACATCTCTCCACAATGTTAGAGATGCAACCAAGCTCAAGGATCCCTTCTCCACCTATGGTGGGAGTGCCCACTAATACAACCATTCTGGAAGGAGGTCCACCGAATTGTAACACATATCACAACGTACACCCCAGATTTCACCCCCCCCCTAATATTTTGGAGACAGATCAACCCTCTGACAATCTCTTATTGGTTCCAACGTATCGACAAAATAGCAGAAATGGAAACGCTTATCCATCAATCCAAGGAAAACCCTAAAAATTTTCCAAAAAATCTGCCCGTGTTGGCTGCATTTTAAGGAAACTACGGATTACAAAAACTATTCTCCCTAAAAATAACTTGCATGACAGATAAACATCTGAAATGAAACACTCACAAACCTTTACATTTACGACTTTTTAACATTAATAGCAGGACAACACCTGCACACACCTACAAACCTAGGCATTGAATTAGCGATGCAAGACTTATAGGCGGTCCACCAGTGACAAGACACAAGGCCCTGGAACCTTCATTAAGACCACACAACATAAACTCAACCAGGATCTACCTTGATACTTTGTCGGAATACGTAACTGGAACATCCAACATTCCCTCAGAATGGTAATCAAAAGCGAGGACGCAACACAGAACAATCCTTGATCCCCCTCATCCAGACACAGCATGAACCCGGTAGGGTGTACGAAGAACAGAGGAGGGACTATAAACTCACCAGGCCTTCACCACACTTAACTGCGTAAAGCAATTCACCAACATCACTCACAGAAATGTCATAGATGGAAGGTCACATTGCTTAACTGTTATTATTGTATGTCAAAAATTTTCAATAAAAAAGTTTGGAAAAAAAATAATAATCACACTCTACAGTAATGCAGACTCCAATGAGTGGTGACAGCAACAGACTTTAAGAGGCAGATCAGCACCCTTAGAAATATTCAGGACAGGCAGTGTGAGTGGTATATCAGGTATTTGCATCTCTAAAAAAATAACAATAAGGGATATGAATGAATGTCTTGGGTCCAGGAGTTTAACCTAACCCACTTCTGAAATAGCTTTCAACTAATATCCTCTGATTTACTTGGACAGTGCCTTCTCTTTGGCCCCCCTGACCATTAGAGAGATCGGGGAAGGCCAAAGTCACCAGACACAGCAAAAATTAAGATGTACAGACGGCACCTCCATATCCAGTGTTCATAGATAATTATTTGGACTTGAAATATATATCACACTGTTTAGTTGGATGCAACTGCAGCACAAAGTTATGTAATACCTTGTTTTTGAATCATAAGCTGATTGTAACAGCTTTATCTCACCATGTTCATTACCCACCTTATGATTGGAAATGCAAGGAACTACCTAGTTACCTTATCTTATATTGTATGTATGCAATTATTTGTGCTTTGTGAAAATGCCAATAAAAAATTATTAGAAAGTTATGATAAAGCCCCACGTGTCGGCTTATAGGTGTTTCCATCTTGTGTTTAGAGATCAGGGATACAGGGTCTTTGATTCTGCAGAAGAGTGGGCGCTTAGTTTTCCCCACGTAAAAAGCTCCGCAGCAACATTTCATTAGATATACGGAGCCGACTGATTGGCAGTTAGCCCTGTGTTTGGGAGTCCAAATGTTGTTATTGGGGAGCATAATACTTTTACCCTCAATAATGAAAGGACAAAAGTTACACTTACCACAAGGGTAAGTGCCTGGTGACTTTGTTTTGGTTATATCCATACTTCTATGGTGGCTGGCAACTAAGGTGTCTCTTATTGAACGGAATCTTTTATAAGTGATTTTTGGGTAAGGTTTAATGGACTTAGAAACTCTTTGATCAGCTGCCAGTAAATACCAAAATTTATTGTAGATATATCGTACTTTGGCATGTTGTCAATTGTATTCGTTTTTTTAATTCTTTATTTATATCCAATATTTTTATCATTACAAAACAAATTCATATATAAAAAAGAGGGAACAGAGTCATACATACAGATCATATACAACAACAAAAATCTAACACGCATAGTAAAATCCCAAAATTTCTCTACCTATTCTCCGTAACTCCCCACTCGCCTATACGTGTTCTTAGCTTGTCTATTTCCTATTATCTGTTCCTCTATCTCTTTATGACTTTAAACCCACTCTTCTCCCCTCCTTATTCCCCCCCCTTTTTTTTTAGGTACCCCTATGGCTCATGAACCTCACTGTATATCTTTGTTAACTTAAATGTCTTACATCTTTCCCATTTTCTCTGGGGTTCTCTATCTCCTTCTTCCTCTTTATCAAAATATTCTATCCTAAAAATATAATCTATTTTCTCAAACCATTCTTTTACCATGGGCTCTTCCACTTCCCTCCACTTCCTCGGGATCATACTCTTAGCTATATTTAATACTTGGGGTACCAGAGACTTTTTTATATTCCTTTAAGGATATGTCTGTACCGTGGAACGGGCATACCCATAAATTTTTAGGAACTTGGACATTTATTATCTCTTTTACGTATTTTAATATTTTCTCCCAATATCGCCCTAGTGCTCGATATTGTGGCAGTAACCAAATATTCTTCCCTAAATTTGTGTCTGCCATACAGTGTTCTATTTCCGCCCACTTTTTTATACTGCCCTGTCTAGTCTATTCTACCACCCTAGTTAGTATCACAGCTTCGTAATATTTTCTTAAAATCTGGCACACTTACTCCTCCCTGGTCCTTATCCTTTTGCAACATCTTTAGGGATATCCTTGGTTTCTTATTTTTCCAAATAAATTTTGAGATTAAAGTTCTAATAATTCTAAAATACGCTGGGGGGGGATATATACTGGGAGCATCTGAAATTTATACAATATTATAGGTAATATTATCATTTTTAAGGCATTTATTCTGCCAAACCAAGACTGGGGTTTTATTGTTATTCTCCTTATTTCTTCTTTAAGATCATTTAGCAGTGGAATATAATTTGCCTGATATATCTCTTCAATAGATGATGTAAGCTTAATTCCTAAATATTTAACTCCTGTGTTCTTCCACGAGAAAGGGAATTCCGTTCGGAGACTCTGCTCTTCTTTTAAGGGTATATTAATATTTAATATTTCTGACTATATTTATTTTAAAATTGGATAGCTCTCCATATTCTTTCAAAACTTTCAATAAGTTTGGCATTGAAATTCGGGGTTCCGACACATAAAATAACACATCATCTGCAAATGCAGCAAGTTTGTGTATCTCCTCTCCTACCCTAACCCCTCCTATATCGGGGTTGTTTCTTACTGTCATCAGTAACGGTTCTAATGTCAAAACAAATAGGAGAGGAGATAACGGACATCCCTGCCTTCTTCCATTGAACATTTCAAAGGGAGAAGATAGTACTCCATTTATCCTTACCGCCTCAGTTGGATTTCTATACAGTACTTCAATCCATTCTAACACTCTAGGACCAAAGCCCATTGCCTCCAAAGTACCCATCATGAATCCCCAGTCTACTCAGTCGAACGCTTTTTCTGCGTCAATCGACAGGAGTAGACTGGGGATTCCACTCTCCCTCATCCTGTGCAGAAGTAGCAATGTTCTTACCCCATTGTCTTTACATTCCCTCCCTTCTACAGTGCACCAAACTCGGCATTAACTTATTTTATCCTCATAGCCACTACTTTAGAGAACAATTTTGTATCTATATTCATTAGCGATATCGGTCTATAATTGGAGCAGATTGTATTTTTTTTTACCTTCTTTTAACACAGTTGTAATTGTCGCTCTTGAGGCTTCCATACTCAACCCATATCCCTTTCCTAACCCATTCAAGTATGCACAGAGTCTCTGCGGTAAAATTTCCCTAAATTTTTTGAAATATTCTATTATAAAGCCATCAGACCCTAGGCTTTTACCTTCTGTTGATCCTGTTATTGCCTGATTTACCTCTTTCACTGTTATTGGTTTCTTCAGTTCCTGAACTAATTCCTCCGATAAAGTAGGGACTTTAGCCTGTGTCATATATTCCTTAATTTTTCCTCTTCTATCAATCTCCACTTGTCCTATCTGTGATTGTTTCACTGAATATAACTGCTTATAATATTCTCTGAATACTTCTGCTATATCCTTAGTATTATATGCCAGGGCCCCTGTTTTATTCAGGATTTTCTCTATATAATTTATGGACCTTTTTTCCCTCAATATTCTAGCTAGGCTTTTATTATTTTTATTCCCCCATTGATATCTTTCTTTCGCTATCTTATTATAGATTTTCCTTGTTTCTAATACTATTAATTCTTTCAAATCTCTTTTAGTAATTAATTTATGTTGCAGTTCACCGTCTTGTCCTCCATTACTCCTTTTCTCTTTTTTATGGAATTGCTCTAGTCTAAAAATGTCCTCCATTAGTTCCTTTCTTTTTTTTAAATCTTTCCTTCTTTCTTTTAGCTCCCATAGAAATATAGATTCCTTGGATATAAGCTTTATGAGACACCCAGACTATATTCTCTGCTACCTCCCCTGTATCATTTATCTGAAAAAAGGTCTCTAATTCCCGCTTTATTAGTTCCTCCCCCTTCTATCCAATAGTTCCTCATTTAGCTACCAAGTATATGGCTGCCTCTGTACGCCAGGGATCTCAATTTTCATTACTAGCGGGGCGTGATCGGATGTAGATCTTATTTCTATGTTGGTGGATATCATGCAATCTAACAACCTATGCTCCACCAGCCAATAATCTATCCTAGTGTATGTCCCGTGCACAGGGGAGTAAAATGAATAATCTTGTGTTCTCGGATGTTGAATTCTCCATATGTCCATTAGTTGGAGCTAATACATCTGACGTTTTATTGCTTTCAACTGTATGTTTCTCAACCCCTGTGCATGGGACGTGCTATCCTGTTCGGGGTCCATGAAAAAATTCAGATCCCCAACTACAATAACGAACGTGCTCTTAAACTCCCAAAGTTTATTCAGTATTTCCCTCAAAAAGATTGTGGGTCCTCTATTGGGGCTATATATATTGGCTAGTGTATACTCTACTCCCCATAGTTTGATCTTTAAAAACAGGTACTGTATCTCCCCTCCGGATCAGTCAGTCTATCCTCCAGAGTATAGCAGGCCTCCTTCCCCATACCAATGGCTACCCCCCTTGTTTTATTCGACATTGAGTCGGCATAGTACCAACTAGGAAATCATGGAGAGTACAGTCTGATTCTAGACTCATGGCTTAAATGTGTTTCTTATAAGAAAAACAATCCCTGTCCCATACTTCTGGATCTCATGTAGTACTCTGTGTCTCTTGACAGGTAAATTCAGCCCTCTAACATTATATGTCAGAAAATTAACGGTAGCCATACATAATAAATAATTCCTTCCATCTCTCTTCCCTTTTCATTCTTTCCCTATTTGGGATCTCTATCCTCGAGGTTCTTGGTTGCTGATACCCATTTTTCCCCCCTCCCTTACCTACCTCCCCTCCCTCCTCCCACGGCCACCTCTCGGCCACAGTCTCGTGCACTAGGATAACTCCCCATCCTACCCACGTACTTCATACCCTGGGGTGTTGCTCCTACTATGGCCCCCGTGTAAGAAATCCCCCCCCAACACCAATAGGGGGGTGTCCGAAACAGGCATCATGGAGAGGCACCCACTCTCACCCAACCCCCGCTCCATCCGCCACCTTTCTTCTTTATTAATGTAATTCAATCACAGCTTATCCATTTCTTACCCCCCCCCCCCCCCCCCCCTCAGTCATTAAGTTCTCTGCCATTCCCCCTCTCCACTGATCGCTCTTTCTCCATCTTGTTTTCCGAGGAGGATTGCGATTGGAATCTCAAATTTTTTACAAAAATCCTGTAGCTCATCCAAGAACCTTAATCTTACTGTTCTTCCTTCTTTATGCACAACCAATACTGCTGGAAACCCCCATCTATATTTTATATTTGACTCCCTTAATTGATCTAATAGTGGTTTTAATTTTCTTCTTTGGGCTAACGTTCCCCCGGACAGATCTGTAAACACTTGCAGTATTGCTTGTTTATACTGTACCGGTCCTCTTCCTCTAAGATTGCCCCATATTTTAGCCTTATCTTCATATTGATGGAATTTTATGATAACATCCCTAGGGATTTCTTCCCTCAAACCGGGGGGGTTTCCTAATCCGATGTTATCTATCAATCTTCAACTTCTCCTCTTCATCTCTACCCATTAGGGGGTTAAATATTGTTCGCATTATTGCCTCTAGATTTTCTCCATCTTGTTCTGTTAGAGCTCTTACTCTTAAATTTTGACGTCTTTTCTGGTTTTCTTGGTTCTCCAATTTATATGCAAAGTCCCTCTGATTTAATTGCAGTCTCTTTACTTGTGTTTTTTTTTATATATTCTTTATTTATACTTCAAGGAGGTCACAGAGTCAAATTACACACATCTTCATAATTACATACAAGCATTCATCGGTTCTCAGCCCATCTTATTCTCTACAAAAATTCTGTTTCCCTGGTTTAAATAACTGAGAACCCTTTCTTATTTATCTCTGCTGTTATTAAGTATTCCACTTTCCCTCCTTTTATTTTAATTTTTTCCCCCTACCCTCCCCCCACCCCAAAGAAAAAAAAAAAAAAAACACCCATCCTGACCCCCACAAATACAATTTACTTAGTCCCACTACATGGTGGTTTCCTTATCTTTCCCTGTTCCCCAGCAGTTTCTTTCCCTCCTCTGAAGAGAGAAAAGCGTTCCATACCGCCCATACCCTGGCATACTGCTCACTTCTGTCCTGGGCCGAATATATTAAGTCTTCCACAGCCCCCACCTTCCTCACTTTATTTAACCACATTGCTATTGTTGGTGGTTTAGAATCTTTCCAAGAACGGGCAATACATGCCTTGGCCTCATTAACCATGTGACACAGTACCGAGCTCTTATATTTTCTTATTGGGATATGTGAGAGGTGCAACAGAAAAAAAGCCGGGTCATCCAGTATTCGATATTCTGTAAATTTTTGCACAATTTTTTGCACGTCTCTCCAATACTGTTTGATCCTGGGACAGGTCCAGAAAATATGTAATAAAGTCCCCCGTCCCCCGTTGCACCTCCAACATTGATCTGAAGCTCCAGGGGAGAACCTCTGGAGCTTCGATGGGGTATAGTACCACCTCGTCAACAACTTGTAATTTAATTCCTGAATTCCAGTGCAGATTGATGAGTTTAACGAGAGGTATATCATCTTCTGACGTTGATCTAATGAGAATGCCCTGTCCAAGTCCCTTTCCCACTTTACAAAGCATGGCATCTCATAATTGTCTGGGGGGGCTATGAGCATTGTATATATCTTTGATATCGTTCGAGACAGAGGTTCCTTCTCTTCACAGTATATTTCAAATCTAGTCAGATCTCGTTTGTAGTTTATTGCTGGACCTAGTGACTCAAAAAAGTGCCAAAGCTGCATTGCCTGCCAAACCTTAACTTCAAATTGGCCCCCCTGTTGAGTCAATACGGTCACTGTTGGCCATGAATTAGATTGCAGAAAATGTGATACCTGCATATAACCCTTTTCCCGCAAGCTCTCAAAGTCCCTCATCTCCATTCCTGGTTTAAAACTGGGGTTACCTAGTATCGGAACTAGTGGGGAATGTGCTGACGAGAATTTAGGGTTCTGACTAATTCTAAACCCTATTTGCAATGTTGGGCCTATAAGAGGATGTTTTTTCATGGATTCCGGTAGTTTTGTATAGCACCAGATCGCTCTTCGGAGAGGTACTATACACATTTCTTGCTCTAATTCTATCCATATCTTAAAGCGGGAGTCCGCCGGGACTCCGCGTTTTTTTTTTTTTTTTAAAGTCAGCAGCTACAAATACTGCAGCTGCTGACTTTTAAAATAGTGACACTTACCTGTCCAGCGCGCCCGCGATGTCGGCACCCGAAGCCGATCTCTAGATCGACACTCGAGTGCTGCCGCCGCCATCTTGGGTATGGGAATCAGGAAATGGAGCCTTTCGGCTTCATTTCCCGGTTCCCTACTGCGCATGCGCGAGCCGCGCTGCGCAATGAGGATGGTCCCCGCTGCCTCTGGGATCTGTGTGTTTCCCAGCAGGCAGCGGGGCACTTGCAGAAGGGGGCGGGCACTTGCGGAAAGGGGCGTAATGTACGCCCCTTTCCGCAGAGAGCTAGCCCGGAAGTGGGTGCAGTTACCTGGATTATCCAGGTAACTGCACCCCCCTCCCCCCTGAAAGGTGCCAATCGTGGCGCCGGAGGGGGGGAGGAATCCGATGAGTGGAAGGTCCATTTTAGGGTGGACCTCCGCTTTAAATTCTGTATGTCGGCACCAATCGATAATCCTCCCAATATGAACTGCCTTATAGTATTTAAGTAAATCTGGTACTGCTAAACCTCCGTCTCTTTTTAACATGGTCATCCGGCTTCTACTAATCCTTGGTCGCTTACCTGCCCAAATAAATTTCGTAAACACCGTGTCTATTTTACGGAAGAAAGCAGGTGGGATTTCTATCGGTAGGGCCTGTAATATATACAGAAATTTTGTCAAAATACTAATTTTAATGGAGTTGCAGCGACCAAACCATGAATGCCGTCCCTGTTGCCATTTCTCTAACAATGTTCTAACTGCCTTAAGGAGCGGGGGAAAGTTCATCTTAAATGTCTCCTCTATCTTTACTGGGATCTGTGTGCCCAGGTATTTTAAGGCCGTCTCTACCCATTTAAATGTAAAATTGGGTTGTAACACTTGTTGTTTTTCCCGGGGTAGAGCTACCCCCATTGCCTCTGACTTTGAATAATTAATTTTAAAATTTGCTAGTGCTCCATATTCTTCTATTTTCTTCATTAAATTTGGCAGTGAGATATGTGGACTAACCAGTGAAAACAGCAGATCATCTGCATATGCAGAGATTTTATAGCTCCTATCTCCAACTTGTAGACCTCTAATATCTGGATTTAACCTAATTTTATTTAGTAACGGTTCTATCGAAAGGGCAAACAGCATAGGAGAAAGTGGGCACCCTTGCCGTGTTCCATTTGAGATTTTAATCGGCTCTGAGAGTACCCCATTGACTTTAACCAGAGCTTGCGGGGAGGAGTATATTCCAGATATCCACTTTATCATATGCTCACCTAGTCCCATATGCCTCAATACTTCAAACATAAACCCCCAGTTCACCCTATCAAATGCTTTTCTGCATCTGTACTTAAAAAAATAGAGGGTGTTCTAGTTTGGTTGGCATAGTGGACCAGGTTGAGTACCTTAACCGTGTTGTCTCTCGCCTCCCTAGTGGGGATAAACCCTACTTGGTCTCGATGTACCAGTTGGTTTAATAATGGTTGGAGGCGAGAAGACAACAGTTTGGTAAAAAGCTTCAAGTCACAGTTTAGCAATGAGATAGGCCGGTAACTCCCACAATCCGCGGGATCCTTCACTTCCTTTGGAATTACCGAGATGTGTGCTCTAAGTGCATCCTGGGGGACGGCCGCCGCTTGGCCAATCGCATTAAAGGCCTTTAACATATGTGTACCTAAGGTTGTGAGGAAACTCTTATAATATTGGATTGAGAATCCATCCGGCCCCGGTGCTTTCCCCTGTTTAACTGTTTTTATTACTACATTTAATTCCTCTATCGTTATAGGGGCTTCCAGTCTACTACGTTCCGTGGAAGAGAGCCTACATAGGCCTGCTGCTGATAAGTACTCCTCCATTTTAACCTGGGGTACTCGGGGTAGTGACAAGTTGTATAACGAAGAGTAGTATTCTCCAAATCTCTTAGCTATCTCACTGGGTCGGGAAATCAGACGTCCATTTTCCCCCTTAATATGAGGGACATAAACCATCTTCCCCTTTTCTTTAAGTTTCCCTGCTAATGCTTTGCTACACTTATCCCCTAGTTCATACGTTATTTTCCTGCCGAACTGGATTGCCGCCTTCGCTTTACATCGGAGGAGATCAGTCAGCTGTCTCCTCAGATGTGCCAACTCATTGCCTATAGATGTAGTTTGTATATTCTTATGAAGAGTCTCCAACTTCTGAATTTCGTCTACCAGTTTTACCATCTGCTCTTCTCGTATTTTTTTTAATCGAGAGCCATGTTTAATCAGCACTCCTCTCATTACTGCCTTATGTGCCTCCCATATCATGCCCGGGTCGCTCCCCGGGGTGTCGTTTATCTGGAAGTACTCTTCCATTTCTTTCCCTACATCTTCCCGTATTTTGGGAATCTGCAACAGACTTTCATTTAACCGCCATTGCCGCCCCGTGGATGGGGCCGGGCCCGACATGGATATCTGTAGTGTCACTGGTGCGTGATCTGACCAAGTTATATTTCCTATCTCTACTTTCTGTACTGACGGCAATAAGTAATGGGGTATCAAAAAGAGATCAACGCAGGAGTAAAGTTGATGCGGGTTTGAGAAGAATGTATAATCTCTCTCTCCTTCATGTAACAACCTCCATACATCCACCAAATGCATCTCTTGCAGCTTCCGCACTATCTTCCCTCTGACACCCTTAGGGACTGATGAGACTCCCGATGACGTATCTTCCTTAGGGTTTAATGGTATATTAAAATCTCCACCTAAGATCATTTTCCCTTCTGCAAATTCCATTAATTTAGTCAGAGTTTTACTTATAAAATTATCTTGATGTACATTTGGCGCATATACAATGGCTAACGTAACTTTTGCCCCCCCATTTGTCCCTTTATAAAAAGGAAGCGTCCATCTACATCTTTCCGCATATCCAGAAGAGCCCAGGGTACCCGGTTCGAAATTAAGATGGACACTCCCTTAGACTTCGATACTTGATTACGTACATGGTATGCACAGGGGAAGAATCTATTCTGGAGATACGGGAGATCGCTCCTTTTAAAGTGTGTTTCTTGTATGAACGCCACGTCCGTACTGGATCGTTTTAATTCATTAAGGAGTATTTTCCGTTTCTCCGGTATATTCAATCCTTTTGCATTTATGGAGGTTACCCTTATCCCCTCCATCTTTCAGAGGGATATAAAAAGTCAGTACTGGGCAGTAAAAAAAACAAAAAAAACAAAAACAAAACCCCCTTAATCTTTTCTAATCTAAGTCTAACCCACCCCCTATCCTATCGACCCCTAAGAGAGGCACCCCGCTCTGAACCTCCAATTATACGGTTCGCGTGGGTGCAGACCTATTTAGGGGGTTGGCTTGAATCGGCCAGAGTGCTCTACTCCTGTACCCTCCCTCCAGTCTCCCCCTTTCTCAACCTTTACTTTCTTCAACTGCACAGCACATTTTATTTCCATATTGGGAATAATTCCCATCATTTACTATCGTAGTCCCCCTCTCTCTCTTCTCCATCTTTCCTCCTCCTCTCTCTTCTATTCCTCTAATCTTTTTCCCCCTTTCCCCCCCCTCCCTTCCCCTTCCTTCCCCCTCCTTCTCGTTCCTGGGCCTCCCTCTATCCTCTCATACTCTTTTATCTTTTCCCCTGTCCCTTCTATATTTTCTCTTCCCTTGGCTTCTATTTCCTCCCTCTCCACCGCCCCTCCTCTCCCCCCCCCAAAACCCCCCTCCAACTTTTCCTTCTTTTTTTCCCTGGAATTTTACTTCTTTCTTACTGCATCCCTTTCTTTAACTTCACTCCTCTTATTGCCTCTGACTCCTGTTCCTTCCATTCAATTACTCCGCAGGTCCTCCGCCTCATGTGAACCTACCAAACCCACCCTTACAGTGACAACGTGAGTTAGAGTGCCCTTGCCCCCCACCCCCCTCCCCCCTTCACTATCTTCTACTTTACTTCTCCCCCCTCCTCTTTACCCCGCCTCCCACTATTTCTCTTACTCACCGTTATCCTCCTACTTTACTAAGTGACCGTGTTATTTCCCCCAAAAAAAAAAAAAAAGGAAAAAAAAAAAATAATTCTCCCTTTTTTCTCCCCCCTCTTTCCCCTTTCTTCTTCCCTTCCCCCTCCCTCTTCCTCCTGTCCTATTTGTGTTGTTACCTTATCCTTTCTTGTGTTTCATTTTCACTTTCATAATTTCATAGACAGTAAAGTGACTAAATACCCAAACCCTCATAAAAGAAAAAAAAAAGAGGGAGTTTAGTTCCCTCTGCGGTATGATGAAATTGAGTGGTGAAGTTTTCTGAAAGGGTTTATCTCATTCATCAATCAACTTATTGCCTATTTCCAGTTTTTGAAGTTTATTGAATAAGGGCTTTTTTTGGGGGCAAACTGGGGAGGGGAAGGGCCATCATTCCCTACTTCACTAATTTACCGAGGGATTTAAACCTTTTTTCCCTATTTCTTTAGTGCCTTATACATATTAATATTATATTTCCTTCCCCCCCTTTTCCCCTTTTTTTCCCCTTCCCTTCCCCCCTTATAGGCTTTTATACATTTATATCCCCCTCAATCTAGGTCCCCCCCTGCCTAAAAAAAAAAAAAAAAAAAAGGGGGACCAACCCCCATTAGTGCCAATGTTCCCAATATTACTCCCAATATTACCCAAATGTATTCTCATGTATTCTCATAAAAAAAACCATGACCATAAAAAAAAAAAATATTAAATAAATAAATAATTAAATAAAATTATATATTATATATTTCCCCCCCTGTTGACTCACTTAGAGAGGAGTGGGCGGAGAGCACCCCATTTTTTTTTTTGGGTGTTCCCGCCGAACTTCTCTTTCTTCTCTACACACCAAAAAAAATTAAAATGAATCGAATAGAAAAACGTTTTTCCTTTCTTTACCCCTTCAAACCAAAACCAAATGTGCAACTACACCACCCTCTCAATAACCACACAGTAATCTCCGTGTTTCTATATGTAAAAAAATAAATAAAAATTCTCAACCACTATCTTTCCGTATCTGCACGTGTGGGGAGCGCTTGAAACAGCGCTCTCAATTCTGGATTTCCCATAGATAGCTGTACATTTCCCTGGTGTTCCTGGGAATTATCACTCTCCTCCATTACCTCCTCTCTCTGTAGTCCCCGCATCTTACCCATCTGAAGCTGGGGAGTAGATCTTCTTCGTTCCTGCATCTCGCTTGTCTCTCTTCCGGCAGGCTCCGATGCACACTTACTCGGTTTGTCTCCACCTCCCGTTGGGTCACGTGGTCCCGCCGGTTGTTTCCTGGATACCGCCGCTCTCGTATGGGGGAAGAAGCGCTCTATCTCCGGCTGTTCCTCTGGTTTTTGTGCCCCCTTCTCCTTCTTCTTCATCCCCAGGTAAGCGCTTACTCTATATCACGCTGCTTAGAGAGGGGAGGTCAGTTGCCTGTGTCCGTAGCATCGCACTGCTCACTCTATACTGTACTGCTTAGAGAGAGTAGGGGGGACTAAGCACGCTGTATCCGTAACATCGCTGAGAGACCGGATGGAGGGCAGGAGCTTGTACGAGCGTGTGTCTCCTACTCCGCCATCATCAAGCCACACCCCCACCCTCACCCCCTTTACTTGTGTTTTTAATTCAGCTATTTCTTTCGCCTGTTTTTCAGTTTTTTCCTCTGCTTCCTCTACTCTCCTCAAGAGATGGCTCATATCCATTCTGACATTTGTTATTTCACTCTTTATCGAATTTTCTAATTTCTCAAACATTTCAAACATCTCCATTTTAGTTGGTATTTGAGATAAACTTCTCTGTTCTTCCCTTCCACTTGTTTCCATTAGTCTCTCCTTTTCTCTTTCCCCCTGAGTCCACCTTTGTTTGGCTTGATCTTTATTAGCAGCTTTCGTCCCTTGAGATTTTTTTTCTACTCCTGGACTTTTTAAGTTTCCCTCCATAGTTGTTAAGTACCTCTGAATTGTACTTGCGTTTGCACTTGTGCTTAGGCTCTCCCTTGAGGTTTTGGATTCTGCTGCTCTTTGAGAGCGGCCTCTCATATTTTTCTCCTCTTTTCTCAGTCCTCTGACTCAAGAGGAAAAAAAAAAAAACAAAGTCAGTGGGCTGGATATTATGATCACTTTCTTTTCTTCTTTCCTTTAATGAGGGCCTTTATCTCCACTTTACCAGACTTTTATCGCTCTTTGTACTTTACCTCATAGTATTTATCTATGGGGGGTAGGGTTATTTACTGTTACCATTTATATTTAGCGAGAGGGTTTTATAACAAGTTTCCTTTAGTCCATCATACTTTCTTTTTTTTTCTTAAGTTTTCCTGTCTCTTTTCTCTCCTCCTGGTGTATGATAACCGTATTTAAACAGATACAGACTGTGTCAGTTGGTCATTCAGTAGCCCGTGGGACCCATCACCGCTAATCACCACTACACTGCTGTTTGTATTTTCAATGAATCCCCTCAATAGACGCAAACTGTCTACAAGTGTTAAACCAACCTTTTACTAAAGATGAAGTACAAGAAGTGATTAAAAGATTACCTAAACATAAAGCCCCTGGAGCAGACGTTTTTTCGGCCGAATACTAACAAGCATTCTCTTCAACACTCACCCCCAAACTTGAATACCTATTCAACATAGCTGCAAAAACAGTTACATTCTCAAGTGAAATGCTCCAAGCTATTATAGTGACTATACCAAAACCCAGAAAAGACCCCTCCTTACCCCAAAATTACAGGCCCATCTCATTACTAAATTCTGATTTAAAAATTTTCCCCAAAGTGCTAGCTAACAGATTACTAAATATAACCCCCAAACTTATAGGATTGGATCAGGTAGGATTTGTCAAAGGAAGACAGGCCCCGGATAGCACTATAAAAATGATAAATTTTATGAGATATGCAGAAATCACACGGACACCCAGTATATTTGTAGCCTTAGAAGCATAAAAGGCGTTTGATAGAATCCGCTGGCAATAATCTCAAACGCTCACGAAATTTGGATTAAACGGCTTCTTACACTCAGCCATCATGTCACTTTACTCAAACCCCTCGGCCAAATTATATACATCATGAATACTCTCTGATCCCTTTACCCTCACAAATGGCACCCAGCAAGGATGTCCCCTATCCCCTATTGTATTCTCCTTAGCCATAGAACCCTTAGCAGAACTTATCAGAAATTCCGCTGACATTAAAGGACTCCATTATAAAGAACACAAGATAGTTCTCTTTGCAGATGATATAATCCTCACCCTGACTAATCCTGAGAAATCCCTCCCCAAAGCCACAGAACTACATAATTTTGGAGAAATAACATACTACAAAATTAATACTTCCAAATGCTATGCCCTAACTATAAATAAGAAAAGTAAAGTTAAACTTAAAGAACTATTCCCCTGCACCTGGGACACTCCCTCTATCACCTATCTAGGTATCCAATTGACTCACCCTATATCTAACTTGTATGCTACACATTTCCCCCCTCTTCTAGCACACATTCAGACAGAACTCTCCCAAATCTCTAAATTTCACTTAACTTGGGTTGGATTTATAGCTGCATATAAAATGCAAACTCTTCCCAAAGTACTCTACCTTTTCAAGACCATCCCCATCCCACCTAAAAAAAATTCTGACTTGGCATCGCTCCTGAATAAATTTATATGTCATAATAAAACACCCCGAATTGCTCTAACGATGCTATATAAACACAGAAAACTAGGAGGGGGAGACCTACCAAATGCCCATGCCTACTACCAAGCTTCCTTACTGGACCAACTGAAGCATTGGTTCTCCTGTCAGGAGGAAAATCTATGGTCCCACATAGAACAAACTATCACTCCAGGTCATGATCTAACAGCACTACTAATGGCATCCACCATTCACCATAAATCCACAACGCCAGACTACCCAACGGTTCAAGCAACACTCAAGGCTTGGTCCCTACTGACCAAACATCATATTACAGACAAACCATCCCACACACTGGGTATACCTCTCACAGGCTATGCATACCTTATACAAAAATTTTCGGCCCACCACTGGAAACAAAAAGGCATCCACTACAACACTGCAGATCTAGTGAACCCCACAGCAGTAGATACCTTTATGATTCAGGAAATTAAACAATATAACAAGAATTGTCCATCCACAACCATGAAAATCCCACTAGTTATCTGGGATTTCTTTATGAACAAGAACAAACCTACCTATTTTGTTGTGCTATAGATACTGCAACCTCCACGTGACACTATCCAAAATACCAACCATGCATAAATGGGAAGTAGAGCTACAAAAGTCCTTTACTATGCCACAATGGCTAACAGCTATAAAATACAATAGTATTTATTCAGCCTGTGTGGACCACTGGGACAACTTCCATAAAATCCTTCAT
Organism: Lithobates pipiens; assembly: GCF_037356315.1. NCBI lineage: Eukaryota > Metazoa > Chordata > Amphibia > Anura > Ranidae > Lithobates > Lithobates pipiens. The sequence goes on along the minus strand of NW_027507748.1, from coordinate 285,347,353 downwards.
AGGTGGTACATTACTCCCGTGCGTCTACATGAATTCCACCCTATTCCCACTATGTTGGAGGAATTGTCATAATAACGGTAACCTCCTAAACATCATGTGGCACTGTAAGATTCTGAAAAAATTTTGGACAGAAGTTTTCTCTCTTATCTCAGACACAACTAAATCCCAATGTACCCCCCTCTCGGAAATTAGCTTTACTATGCCTGGGGATAGAATCCTTCCCATATAAACACAGGAAAGTAATGGTACATATATTATATGTGGCTGGTATATACATAACAATGCAATGGATATCTACGGTCCCTCCAGATATAAAGGAAGTTATTGATAGGGTCAACTCACAAAGTCTTATGGAAGGCTTGCTGGCATACAAAGAAGGTCGAGCACATATCTACCAGAAGTTCTAGGATATTTGGGATATTTCTAAACATAGTAATAACTTACGTTGAAGACCTGATTAATTGATAACTAACCGCTTCTATTGGTGTCACATCAACATCAGTGCAGGGGACTAAGTACCAACAATACTGAAGCATTGTGTTTGGATATATCTTTATTTAGTTTGGTTAACCAATTAATGTTTATACAAATGGTGTTACAGCTACTGTACTCTAACCTATGATGATAATATTTTCAATAAAAGTAGGTTCAGGTACCACTGTTGTTATTAGAGTGTACTCAATCCAAAACGACCAAATCCTGGGTTGCATTCACAATCCCTGGAAAGGCATATCAATAGCCTGCTCACAGTGTGTTCCTGACAGGGGTGACAGGCTCCTCATAATAATCCTATCTTCCTAACCAAACTCTTCAGGTGCTACAACTCCGATTAAAGTCTTCAAGTTGTTGTTTCTTTCATCTCAGGAACCTAATCTACTCAGCTATGCTTATATTGTTCTCTATTGAAGATATTGTCAATATTGTACAACTGTCATATTTGTACTTGTATAAAAACTGTTTAATAAAAAGCTTAAAGTTAAAAAAAAAACATATTTTACGATTCAGAAAACTTTTTATTTTGCATGAGCCTTCACGCTGGCATATATTTGGGAAGTTTGCAGTGACTGATCACCTGAGCTGTGGAGTCTGCATGATCTTTTTCACATCTGGTCATCTGGAGCTGGAATTTTGAGACCTTATATGCACTGACTGACCTCCCTTAAACAGGGGGTCGCTGATGATCTGGTAAGCCCCCCATCTTATTAGCGGTGATTAAATGTGATGGGTCCCACGTGGTCAAGTATATTATTTTTATTCAATCAAGTCACACTATCTGTTGGATTTTTTTGATATTTCTATGGACATATTTCGTTAATGATTTAAGGACTCACATATGAATTAATTTTTTTAATTTTTTTATTGCACATTTACATGTTAATATTGACTTCCTTTGAATGCAACTTTATTTTAGTTTTGGATTCTCACCATTTTTGCACATTTCACTTGTGAGATTATTTAATCATGTTCTACTATAGCCTCTAGCTAAGAGATGGTCACACAGCAGATTCGCTTCATTCTGAAAGTCTGCATCCTGTGTACCATTGCGTTTTAATCGTACAAATTGACTGTAAGCAATACTTTTAATACATTTTTCTAGATGCGAGCTGCTGGCATGTAGCAAGCTATTTTCCGCTGTTTTCTATATAGAGTTGAACAAATCATACCTGTTTCATTGGTAAAGATCTCTACGTCCAAAAAGGTGATCCTTGATTGGTCAAAGGTATATGTATATGGGCAAGAGTCTACGGGCCTAGATTTTAGCATATAACTTAACATCGGTGTTAAGAAGGGCTATGGGCTTGAAATTTGAAGAAATGTTAGGTTATTTACCTGGTTTGGGAATAGTAACCACATAGGCCTTAAAGTGGTTGTAAACCCTTACAAATCACTTTGACCTACAGGTAAGCCTAGATTAACCACTTGCCGACCGCCGCACGACGATGTACGTCGACAGAATGGCACGGGCAGGCATATGGGCGTACATGTACGTCCCTGCCTTCCCGCGGGTGGGGGGCACGATCGGGCCCTCCCCCCCCCGGTGCCAGCGGCGGTCGGTATCCGTTCAGCAGCGATCCGGGATGAGGGGGCGGCCATTCGTTCATGGCCACCCCCTCGCGATCGCTCCTGACGAATGGAAGTGAAGCGTGACATAACTTCCTCTCCTGTAATGTAAACACAGGCAGAGGAAGTGATGTAATCTCTCCTCCGTGTCGGTATTTTTCGTTCCGGCACCGAGGAGAGAGGATCGGTGAGTTGCACCAACACACCACACGTACAGTAGAACATGCCAGGCATACTCTCACCCCCCCTTCACCCCCCGATCACCCCCCCAATCACCCCTGCACCCCCAGTCACAGTGACACCAATTGCATTTTTTTTTTTTTTGCATTGGTGTCATTTGTGACTGTAATAACTGTTAGGGCAGTTAGGGTTAGCCCCCTTTAGTTCTAAGGTACCCCCCTAACCCCCCAATAAAGGTTTAACCCCGTGATCACCCCCCGTCGCCAGTGTCACTAAGGCTGGGTTCACATTGCAGCGGTTTCTGAGAACGGATGTGATTTGCACCGCACTGCAGTGCAAATCACATCCGATCTCTGTGCGATTCAAGTTCAGCCATACAGATAGTATGGCTGAATTCGCGTCGCACCCGCTGCACCCGCTGCACCCGCCGCACCCGCCGCAGACTCGCACGGGACCCTTTTTTTGGTCCGCAGCAGAATCGGATCGCATGGGTGTTCACACCATGCGATCCGATTCCTGTCCGAGTTTTTTTTTGCATTGGTGTCATTTGTGACTGTAATAACTGTTAGGGCAGTTAGGGTTAGCCCCCTTTAGTTCTAAGGTACCCCCCTAACCCCCCCAATAAAGGTTTAACCCCGTGATCACCCCCCGTCGCCAGTGTCACTAAGGCTGGGTTCACATTGCAGCAGTTTATGAGAACGGATGTGATTCGCACCGCACTGCAGTGCAAATCACATCCGATCTCTGTGCGATTCGAGTTCAGCCATACAGATAGTTGTTGTAATATATGTGTATTATATGTTGATATGGATGTGTATATATATATGTGTATGCATATATATATATATATATATATATATATATATATATATGTGTGTGTGTGTGTATGTCCATGTATTTTATATATATGGTGTTAGATGGACACATGCAAGATTGACCAGGCCAGATTTCAGTTGAATGACTTGTTGAATGACTTGTTGAATGACTTGTCCGAGCCAACTCAATTACACATATCAAAGGGGACTTGTTGACCAAAAGATTGTTAAGGTGGTATCTGTTAATCTAATTGTGCACCTTGAAGGAAACCTGTTGGTGTTAATATGCAAGAATTTAGATTGGGGTATAGGCCTTATTCTATACACCAAAAGGTTGTTAAGGTGGTATCTGTTAATCTAATTACGCATATTGAAGGGAACTTGTTTATGTTTATATGTAAGAATGCAAATTAGGGCAGTTTATGACTACAGCTGTTCACGGCTAGGAGTAATCTTTTGTCACTATGAAAAAAACACAAGGAGATCAAAGCATTTAATGGAAAGGGCCAATCAAATTGCTCAGCCATTCAATGCTTAGGATATATAACATGGCAGTCAGTCTTGTCTGTGTGTGTGGTCGTGAAGGCACCAAGGTCTGAGGAAATATGGGGATCTGAATATTTACTATATTGATAAGATTTACTCTGTTGGATTGGGTCATCTGTTGCAAGAATTTGTTCTGTATTGGAGGTCAATAAAGTGCATCTCTCTGGAAGAATTGGGTTGCTGCGGAAGAGTACTTATAATAACGAATTAATCATCTACCCAACGCTATACATATATTATATCACTACATTGGTGCCGTGACCCGGATCAGAAGATCATTTTCAGGACTTAGTAACAGAAGTCGGTGGTGACAACAATCTTGTGAGGTGGACAGAAGTTTGATGGAGACCTGTGCTGTGACTCTAATGTCTGGTTGTGACATAAGAGAGTCTGATCTACAAAATTAAAGAAGTTTGGAACCCCAGAATTATTCTCTGGAGATTGGAAACAACAAGAAAAGGACTGTGTCGTGTACCAGAAGACCTGAACTGGAGGCTGAAGGAGTAACTAATGCGGTGAGTAAAATATTTCCTTTTTTTAATTATTAGTAATATAGTCAAAATGCTTACTCAGTGTGAAGCTAGTGTCAGTGATGATAAAGTTAACAGATGGGTATTAAAATGTATTAAGTGTCATGGCGGTCCTTATGAAATTCCAGAAAAATGTAAGCAGATGTGGACTGTGATGAAGGAATTTTTAGAGAAAAATATTTTTGATAGCAACATTTCAGAAAGTAAAAGGAAGGGTTGTATTGTGCAGGGCTTATTATCTTGCTGTTTAACCATGGAAAGTTCTTTGAAGGGTAAGGTTGAGGAAATTACCCAGTTACAGAATGCAGTTGCTAATAGCAACAATGTTTGTGAGAGGTTACAAAACCAATCAGACACTGAGACAGTAAATTTAAAATTGCATGCAGTTACCATTGGGGGAGCTTTGCTTGAGAAATCTAAACGCTGTGATGAATTATCAGAGGAAAATGAGAGATTAAAATTAAGAATTATGGAATTAGAGAAGAGATCTCAGAAATGCAGATATGCATCAAATCTTGGATTCAACAATCTGCAGCAAAATACAAACACAAACTTTCTATCAAATGATAGAGAACCTCATATTAAATCTGATAATTCGTTGCCAGCTGCACCCACTGTGACCTCCACAATTTATAACAATAATAATAATACAGGTGAAATTCAGCTTGTAATGAAGTCTTTGAAACCAAAAGAATTAGATGCAATTCTTAAAGAAATAGGAATGATTCCCTGTCATGATTTGAACAGATTTTTAAAATGGTTTTGTGACTTGCAGAATGTCAGAGATGTGTACAGTCTAAACCCATCTGACTTAGAAAGAGTCATACAACATTCTATAGGAAGTGGACTTTGGATGAGAATTAAACAGATCTGTATTCAGCCTGTGAGGACAAGGGACATATTACTGGAATTATTATGTGTTTTGTATGGTGTACGTTCTGATGTTGCCATTCATGGGAAGATCCAACAAATGCAAAATGAATCTCCCTATGAATTGTCACACAGGATAGCAACTATTATGGACTTATTGGTCAGTAATAATCTTGCATTTGAACATGGTGGCTTGATACATATGAATATGTTTCTAGATGCTTTGCATGAAGATATCAAACAAAATATTTTATTAGTTACCCCAAATCCTCATGATTTAAAAGACGTATTGTTGAGAGCAGATCATTTATGGAGAAAGTCAAGTGAGCAGGATGTCAAAATTGATTTAGCCAAATTGTTTAGGACAAATACTGAACATAAAGATCAAAAGATAATATCTTATGATAACACCCAGGGAGGAGACACCAGGTCAAACATAGTTGATATTAATTTGAAAAACAGAGCTGACCAAAATAATAAGAAAAGGTCCAAGACCTGGATACCATTTTCTCAGTTAAAACAGAAATATGACCACCTGAATATTGAGTATGATAAGCTGAAAATAGAACATTACACATTATTGGAAAAGTTGAACAGATTCCAGGGTGCCATAAATGAAGATGTACATTCTCCAGATCTGTTTTTGAATGCAAATGACACTTCTCTAGCAGTGGGGGTGAATTAGCTTCAAACTGTAAATGTGTAAATAGTACTTTGTTTTAACTTCAAATAATGTTTGAAGACCTTGCTAATGAGTTTTTTTTGTTGGAGAGTTTTTTGTCTTTCAGATATTGCCGGTGATGCTCGTTTGCATGTGAATAGCAGAAGCACTAGAAGTATCTGAAATTGCTGGCTAGTGGGGGAGAAACGCTGAATTCATGGACTCTCTCAATATTCATCAAGCAATGGACTTTTTTTGAACATCCAAATTTTCTCTTCAACTGACTTTTCTTCCTCGGCGCCCTATTTTTTATTTTTATCCCTTTCCCAGATATATTTTTTATTTTCATTATGTTTTATTTCTTGAACTTTATCTTAAAACCAGAGCGAAGCATTTAAACCTAAAATAATTTTCATAACATCCGTACATATTACATATTGCATATTGATCAATATATTTGACATCTAAGGTGAGATGCTGCACAATGGCTTGGTATAGCATAAGTTATAGCATGTTGGGTGGTTTTCCTAAATTTATAAGAGGGGTGAGTGAAATTCATCACTCCAGTCATGATTTGAAACTTTGTTGAATCAGTTGTTTATAATATACTAAAGGCTATGGCACATATGGATGAAAAATACCTTTCTACCTTTCATGGTGAGGAGGATACTGGCAAGAATTTCCACTGCCGCTTTATTAGATCTTCTATCCAGACAAACACTGATGTCACGCTGATTCTATCTGAACCATTGTATGAGGGTATACCATTCAGGTGGAATTATGGACTGAATGATTCAAGTAACTATGCTATTGAACGCTATGAGGGGTCGGCCTACGGCAACTTACAAAAATACATTTTGGCTGGCAATCAACAAATTCAGGTACTTGACAGGTACAAAACAGGTCATCGTTGCTCAAATAGGAAATGGAAAAAAAGCAGATGTGAATTGTAAAATGCTCAGATGGACTCATGAATGTCAAGTGCAAGTAAATATTTTGTAGCACAGAGTTTTTACTGCCATATCCAAACCTTTTGACCTGGAAACTGAGTGCTGGTACATTGATTATTACATTTATTATGAAGATGAAAGTAGAATATTTGTATAGAAGCATCTTTAAAAATGAAAAGCTTGAGCCTGGAGATGAGAGAATCCTGGACTTATGTGGATTGGAGCTCCCAGAGCATACCAAGTGTACTTTCAGTGATATGGTCAAAGATGTGATGGAGTCAGACCAAAGAATGGACTGTGACATCAGCTCGTCTTTGCGCAATATTCAAGATCTTGATGTGATCGAATAAGGCCTAACAGCTATATGACCATGGATGTTTACCAAATCCTTTTCCAGTCATGGTCTAAAGTTATATTATCTAACAACTGTTTCATAGGGATATTTTAGAGGCTGGTGAAGAGAGATGTAACCAGTTTCACCTTCATATTTTTTTTATGAGCCATTGTAAAGCATTCATTACCTTAAATCATGATGATATTTTTTGTTGTTTGATTTATGGGTCAGTTCTAGCAGTTAGAACCGACCCAAGTGGGGGTATATGTTGTAATATATGTGTATTATATGTTGATATGGATGTGTATATATATATATATATGTGTATGCATATATATATATATAGAAAGGCCAGTATGGTGGCCTGGAATTATGGGAGGAGCCCGGTGGGGTATATAACTAGCCCGTTCGCCTGCCTTCCTCGTCGGTTCCGGTGCGCGATATCTGATACGTCAGAAATCAAGGGCCGACTATCCTCGAGACCTAAACGTAGTGAGCCGTGTTCGTGAGTTCCCGCGCTGTCCGTTTGCCGTCGCATTGGCAAGTCGTCTTGTCATTCGTCAAGCGTCCGTGTGTTTGCCGTCCGAGTGTCGCCATACTCAAACGAAATTTTCTGTTGTCGTACAACACGTCTGGGCCGGCTGTCGCAGGTAGGGCTTCGGCACCCTTTTCATTTCATACGTTACAATGTCACGTAAACTAGATTTTCTGAACTCACGAACCTCTCACTCTTATTGCACGAACGTTCTAACTGTGGCACTCGCACTCGTTACTTTATGTCACTACTCCTTCTCCGAGAGAAGTCGTTATCACCTTTCGGGACATGTCGATCGTGCCACATCAGGCACTTCATTTCGTAGGCACGTCATTTCTAAACCGAACGACTCCCCGATCATTTCTCTATATTCGAATCGATCAAATCATTTCGAAATCACAGCCAACTGTTCGTCACGTTATATCGAGCAGTTCGGACGAGTGTCAATTTCACGTTGTTTTCAAGCCGCTAAAACGGTCGGACCGTTCCAAATCCGAATAATTTCAATCATTTCAATCATTTCATGCCGTATGAATTATATCCGTCATTTCATCTCATTTCGAAAATCATTTCAGTTTATTATGCCACATCATTTCATTTCTACCATTTCTAAATCATTTCATCATTTCTGTCACCTACCGCGCTCCGGTGCGAATCCCGTCGCATCTCCGATGCACCGATTCGCTTCGTAGTACCCCAGGGTTCGGCCTCATTTCTGTACATGCTCCAGAGACTGAGTCACTCGTAGGTCAGGCACGGTCCTTTGATTCTAGTCTCTGTCATGGCATATCATTTCTGTCACTTATTACGCTCCAATTCGAATCCTGTCGCATTCTTTATGCACCGATTCGCTCTGGTGTGCCCAGCTGCTACACCTCATTTCAGTACATGCTCCAGAGACGGATTCCTTGTTGCAACCATCAGTCCAGTCGTTGAATCTTGTCTCTGTCATGGCATATCGTTTCTGTCACTTATTACGCTCCAATTCGAATCATGTCGCATCCTTTATGCACCGATTCGTTCTGGCGTGCCCAGCTGCTACGCCTCATTTCAGTACATGCTCCAGAAACGGATTCTTTGTTGTAAACCATCAGTCGAGTCGTTGAATCTTGTCTCTGTCATGGCATATCATTTCTGTCACTTATTACGCTCCAATTCGAATCCTGTCGCATTCTTTATGCACCGATTCGTTCTGGTGCGCCCAGCTGCTACGCCTCATTTCGATACATGCTCCAGAGACGGATTCTTTGCTGTAACCATCAGTCCAATCGATGAATCTTGTCCCTGTCATGGCATATCATTTCTGTCACTTATTACGCTCCGATTTGAATCCTGTCGCATTTATTTTTGCACCGATTCGCTCCGGTGTGCCCAGCTATTACGCCTCATTTCAGTACATGCTCCAAAGACAGGATTCGTCTGTTGGGTCCATGGGTTCGTCCTCCGATTCTTGTCTTTGTCATGGGTTCATTTCATTTCACCTATCACGTTCCGGTACGAATAGTCACATTTGTGTACCAAATTCGTCTCGGCGTGCCCCAGGAATGGCCTCATTTCAGTACATGCTCCAGAAACCGTTTCGTGTTCGGTCGCAAGTTTGTGGCATGGCGATTCGGATCTCTGTCATGGCAGTTCACTCATTTCACGGTCACATACCGCTTCCCGGTTTTAGTCCAGTTGATTCTTCAATGTTGGATTCCTATCGGGGGGCCTGGCTCATCGGCCTCATTTCACTGTTAAATTCATGATATGCATGTTATTCTTAAGAGCAACATTTCGGTTGTTGGTTCATTTCATTTATGTCATTTAATCTCATTTCTGATCTCACCTCCACTGCTTAGCTAGCCATCTCTGTTCAGGTATAGGAATCTCAAACAAACTTCACCTTCATCTCCTCAGGTCAGTCGAGTTTTCAGTAGGTCCAACCTGCGCCTGGCAGGACGGTGCCTCCTTAGGTAAGAAAAAAAAAAAAAAAAAAAACATCTGGGAGGGAGACGCTCACGAGCGGTAGCATCCTTCTCTTCAAAAAATGTATCTTCCTCAGGAGTCTCCAAACGAATCTTGTAATCCATGTCACCCTCATAGGTTCCGTATAGGAGAAAACCCGGACCCAAGGACTAATAGGCTCGCCAGGCCTGGATTTTGCCACCATGTCCCGGGCTGGCAGCGAGGACCTCACGGCTCCGTTATCTCCATCTCCTCTCTCAGAGAGTGGCAGCCAAAGGTCCTTCCGAGCATGGACCATTCCCAGGTTGACAGCTGAGTTAAGACGCAGGGGGATACCCTTTCCAGCAACAGCCAGAAAGGCCGAGCTTTTCGGGCTCCTCTTTCCTCCCCCAGCCGCGGTTGAGGCTAGTACCCAGCAGGCCTCCCTGGGCTATATCGCTTCTTCCATCTTGCAGCTTCACACCCTGGTATCGTCCCTGACGACCTCAATGTCAGAGGTTCAGAATCGGGTGGCCCTCCTCGAGACCCGCCCATCTGTTTCTCCTCCAGTACCAGCATCCCAGGCAGTGGATAACACGCTCGCAGGTATCTCTGGGGGTACACCAGTAGTGTACCCTTCTCATCTGGTATCAGCGAACATCAGGAAGGACATCCTAGAGGGCAAGGACGTCAATCTGGCTTCTCTCCTTATCTCCATTCATGAGCTGGCGGAGAACAAGGCTTATGCTTGGGGGGACGTATCAGTGGTCCTCAAATCCAAAGACCCCAGGCTGGACAGGAAGCTTTCTGTCACCGAGTTTACCTTGGCCTTCGGCATGTTGAGGGACATCATCTGCTCAGCCTCCCCGGGCAGGAGGGAGGAACTGGATCGTTACCTCCATGTGGTAGTTGACCTGCCTTACAAATACGGCGGTTTTTCATTTTATGATTACCACCGCTCCTTCTCCGCTAAGGCGGCCGCCAGGCTCTCCCAACTCCAGACGCCTACTGACTGGAGCGTCATGGATACCGAGCTATTCTGCCGACACTTTGCGGGGCTACGGTCTCCGCTCTGTGCGATTTGCCAGTCGGCTACTCATACCGCGACTTGGTGCGCTAGCTCAGTGGCAGCCCCGCCCTTAGACGGTCCATCGACCTCAGGTTCTGCTCGAGGCCCACTGGCGCCAGCACGCCTGCCGCAGACAGATAAACTGGGGCGCCCGGTCAAGACCATGGGAGGTGCAGCAATCTGCAACAATTATAACAGCGGGTCATGCAATTTCAGTCAGTGCAGGCTGCTTCATGTGTGCACGCAGTGCCATAGAGCTCATCCCAGGCTTATGTGCGAGGTCAGACAGGTTAAAAAATCTTGACTAAGCCGGGTCAACGTTTCGTGGCTCAGTGTCTACCTCACCAATCATCCTACCCCCTCACTATCTGCCTACCTAGTTCAGGGCTTCACTCAAGGCTTTCATACTGGACTTATCTCTCTCCCTCACCTCACGTACGAATGCCAGAACCTGCGGTCAGCAGCCACGGATGTACAAGCCATTGACCAACTGTTACAGTCAGAGCTAGACCAGGACTTCATCATAGGCCCTTTTACTCAGCCCCCATTTAACACCTGGCGAGTCAGCCCTATTGGGCTTGTCAAGGGCAAGTTCTCTAATAAACTCAGATTGGTGTACGATTTGTCAGCGCCTCATTCCTCTTCTGTCCCCAGTCTTAATTCCCTTATCCCCTCCGAGGAGTTCTCCCTTAAGTACGCATCTGTAGACACGGCCATCCAGGCCATTCTCAAGACAGGCACAGGAACCTGGCTCTCCAAGGCCGACATCTCGGACGCCTTCAAGCTTCTTCCTATCCATCCATCTCTCTGGTGCTGGCATGGCATCAAGTGGAGGGAATTGTACTATTTTGCCACTAAGCTGACGTTCGGGTCCAAGAGTAGCCCTTGGCTCTTCGACACGTTCGCGCAGACTCTCGCATGGATCTTGCTGCACGTAGCCCAGTGTCAGGGAGTCATACACTATTTGGATGACTTCCTGCTGATCGAGCCACCCGGCTTTCCTCCAGGAGATCTGGATAAGCTAAGGATAGTCTTCAATAACCTTAACGTCCCCATTGCCGAGCACAAGGTGGAGGGTCCATCACAGGCCATCACCTTTCTCGGGATAAGCCTAGACACCAGTACTATGCAGGCCAGCCTCCCTCCGGATAAACTGACCCGCATCAGGACGGTCCTGAGGGACTTTACCCGCGCCAGAACTTGCACCAAGAGACAGTTACAGTCCCTTCTCGGCATGCTAAATTTCGCCATGCGCATCATCCCTCAGGGTCGCGCATTCGTGTCACGCCTATTAGTTTTACTGTCCCACGCACAGGACCCGGAGCAAGTCCTTAGCCTGGATCCTGCGGCTATAGCAGACCTTGCCATGTGGGAGGAATTCCTAACGTCTTGGAACGGCGTGTCCCTGTTCATTCCCTCCGTGTCCTCCCTTTCACCTCAGGTGGTGACCGACGCAGCGGCCTCCACGGGCTTTGCGGCAATTTTTGGCAACCTTTGGCTCGCAGCCCCCTGGCCTCCTCAGCTACTGGCAATTCCCGGCTTCACCGAGACGTCCTCCCTGTTCGAATTATACCCCATCGTAGCCGCTGCACACACATGGGGCCACTGTTGGTCAGGTCAAACGGTGACCTTTTCTACAGATAATCTGGCCACTGCGGAGATTATTAATAAAGGCAGGTCCAAGTCTCTAGTGATTATGTCCTTCCTGCGGCGACTGGTCCAGCTCTCGTTATTATTTCAGTTCAATGTTCATTGTGCCTTTGTCCCCGGTAAATTCAATCAGGCAGCAGATGCCCTCTCCCGCTTTAACTTCGTTTCATTTTTTGATCAGGTGCCCGGAGCCGGACCAACATCAGCGGCTATCCCGGACTGGTCTCTACTGACCCTGGATTAGCCCCACACCTATTAACAGCAACTCAACTCATTGATTCCTCCCTCTCATGCAATACCCGTAAGGCCTATCAATCGGCCTGGAGGGCCTTTAACCACTTTGTGACGTGTCGCAGCACAGAGACCTCCCGGGTCAAACAAGTCCTGGCCTTCATTTCCTACTGCCACTCGGAGTTGGCGTTATCCTTTAACACGATTCGGTTATACCTGGCCGGGGTACAACATTTCACATCCCTCCAGGACCCTACCGAACCCTCCTTGTTCACTTTCCACGCCGTTCGGGCTGTCATGCGCGGCATTCAGAAGCGCCAGCCAGTGGCCTGCACCAAACGGCTGCCCATCACAGGGGACGTTTTCAGAGACTTGTCAGATATTCTGGCCACTTCACCTTTCGGTCTCCACACTAGTGTTGTTATACAAGCAGCCATACACCTGGCCTTCTACGGCTTCCTACGGCCAGGCGAGTTTACCTCTAGTAGCCCCTCAGCACGCATGCTGTGCAAGCACCACCTGGTCAGGTATGAAGACCATTTCATCCTACACATAGCGGTCTCCAAGACGCAACAGCGTGGCCCAGGTACGGACATACACTTCTATAAGACCAATAACCGCTGGTGCCCGGTAGCCATTTTCACCCGCTTGTTGACCCTTCTGGCCGATCAACCAGGAACTGGCCCGCTTCTGCCATTCCACACTAAGCTGAATGCTGCCCAGTTCATGGAACATGTCAGGATACTCCTGGGCATCCTTCACCTCAATCCGGCTCACTATTCCGGACATTCATTTCGTATCGGAGCAGCTTCGACTGCCTCCCGCCAAGGGGTCCCGGACCACGTTATCAAGAAGTTAGGTAGATGGAAGTCCACCTGTTTTGCCCGTTACATACCCAATCCGCAAGTTGAGATGGCCCAGGCCTTTGTCAAGCTCACTCAGTAACGAACTTGTACCAATAAAAGGCATCCCCTACCTGAATGTTTTTGCCCCCTTATTTTGGTATACCGTACGTTAGACCAGGGCACACTTTCAGGTCCATTTCTAGGAAGAGAGTTTATGTTAACCTTGTTTATCATCCTTATACGTTTCGGTCAGAGGGCTCTACACCATAAATAGAAAGGCCAGTATGGTGGCCTGGAATTATGGTAGGAGCCCGGTGGGGTAAATAACTAGCCCGTTCGCCTGCCTTCCTCGTCGGTTCCGGTGCGCGATACCCACCCACCCATCCCCTTTTCAGGGCATTTCTCAGGCATTATACTCCTCATGAGAGTACTCATTTCACTCCATTTCATATTTATCTCATTTATACCCATTTCTCTATCTAGGGTATGCCCCCTTATTTTGGTATACCGTACGTTAGACCAGGGCACACTTTCAGGTCCATTTCTAGGAAGAGAGTTCATGTTAACCTTGTTTGTCATCCTTATACGTTTCGGTCAGAGGGCTCTACACCATAAATATATATATATATATGTGTGTGTGTGTGTGTATGTCCATGTATTTTATATATATGGTGTTAGATGGACACATGCAAGATTGACCAGGCCAGATTTCAGTTGAATGACTTGTTGAATGACTTGTCCGAGCCAACTCAATTACACATATCAAAGGGGACTTGTTGACCAAAAGATTGTTAAGGTGGTATCTGTTAATCTAATTGTGCACCTTGAAGGAAACCTGTTGGTGTTAATATGCAAGAATTTAGATTGGGTTATAGGCCTTATTCTATACACCAAAAGGTTGTTAAGGTGGTATCTGTTAATCTAATTACGCATATTGAAGGGAACTTGTTTATGTTTATATGTAAGAATGCAAATTAGAGCAGTTTATGACTACAGCTGTTCACGGCTAGGAGTAATCTTTTGTCACTATGAAAAAAACACAAGGAGATCAAAGCATTTAATGGAAAGGGCCAATCAAATTGCTCAGCCATTCAATGCTTAGGATATATAACATGGCAGTCAGTCTTGTCTGTGTGTGTGGTCATAAAGGCACCAAGGTCTGAGGAAATATGGGGATCTGAATATTTACTATATTGATAAGATTTACTCTGTTGGATTGGGTCATCTGTTGCAAGACTTTGTTCTGTATTGGAGGTCAATAAAGTGCATCTCTCTGGAAGAATTGGGTTGCTGCGGAAGAGTACTTATAATAACGAATTAATCATCTACCCAACGCTATACATATATTATATCACTACAATAGTATGGCTGAATTCGCGTCGCACCCGCCGCACCCGCCGCAAACTCGCACGGGACCCTTTTTTTGGTCCGCAGCAGAATCGGATCGCATGGGTGTTCACACCATGCGATCCGATTCCTGTCCGAGTTTGCAGTTCGCACTGCGATATGCGAACTGATCTGGGGGTGTCATTAACATTTCACTGACACTCCCAGCAGTTCGCATAGGGCAGTGTGATGCGGGAACCCGCCGCGGATTTGTGGCGTTCCCGCATCGCTCCAGTGTGAACCCAGCCTAATAAGCGATCGTTTTTCTGATCGCTGTATTAGTGTCACAGGTGACGCTAGTTAGGCAGGTAGGTATTTAGGTTCGCCGCAGCTTTTTATAGCGCCAGGGACCCCATATACTACCGCATAAAGCCCCCTGATTGCCCCCTAGTTAACCCTTTCACCAGTGATCACCATATAACTGTTACAGGTGACGCTGGTTGGTTAGTTATTTTTTTATAGTTTCAGGGCACCCGCCATTATTACCTAATAAAGGTTTAACCCCCTGATCACCCGGCGGGTGATATAAGTTTGAGGGTCAGATAAGGTCTGCGTCGCCCCAGGCAGCATCAGGTTAGTGCCAGTACCGCTAACACCCACGCGCAAAGCATACACCTCCCTTAGTAATATAGTATCTGATCAGATCTATATTAGCGTCGCCAGCAGTTTAGGTTTCCCAAAACGCATTGTTAGCGGGATCAGCCCAGATACCTGCTAGCACCTGCGTTTAGCCCCTCCGCCAAGCCCAGACCAGCCCACCCGAGCGCAGTATCGATCGATCACTGTCACTTACAAAACACAACACACATAACTGCAGCGTTCGCAGAGTCAGGCTTGATCCCTGCGATCGCTAACAGTTTTTTTTGTAGCGTTTTGATACAGTCGCTGACAGCCTAGGTGCTTTTTTACCTGTGAGTCTCACTAGTGTACCCCTAAATTTAGGGGTGTCTACTTTCCAAAATTGGGTCATTTGGGGGGGGTTTGTGCCATCTTGGCATTTTATGGCCTTCAAAACTGCGATAGGTAGTGAGGAGTAAAATCAAAAATTTACACCCTTAGAAATCCTGAAGGCAGTGCTTGGTTTTCGGGGCCCCGTACGCGGCTAGGCTCCCAAAAAATCCCACACATGTGGTATCCCCATACTCAGGAGAAGCAGCAGAATTTATTTTGGGGTGTCATTTCACATATGCCCATGGCATGTGTGAGCAATATATCATTTAGTGACAACTTTGTGAAAAAAAAAAAAAAGTTTGTAATATTCCCGCAACTTGTGGCAAAATATAAAATATTCCATGGACTCAACATGCCTCTCAGCAAATAGCTTGGGGTGTCTACTTTCTAAAATGGGGTCATTTGTGGGGGTTTTGTGCCATCTTGGCATTTTATGGCCTTCAAAACTGTAATAGGTAGTGAGGAGTGAAGTCAAAAATTTACGCCCTTAGAAAGCCTGAAGGCGGTGCTTGGTTTTCGGGGCCCCGTACGCGGGGCTCAACATGCCTCTTATCAATTTCCTTAGGGTGTCTACTTTCCAAAATGGGGTCATTTGGGGGGGTTTTGTACTGCCCTGCCATTTTAGCACCTCAAGAAATGAGATAGGCTGTCATAAACTAAAAGCTGCGTAAATTCCAGAAAACGTACCTTAGTTTGTAGATGTGACAACTTTTGCGCAAACCAATAAATATACAGTTATTGACTTTTTTTTTACCAAAGACATGTGGCTGAATACATTTTGGCCTAAATGTATGACTAAAATTGAGTTTATTGGATTTTTCTAATAACAAAAATTAGAAAATATCTTTTTTTTTACAAAATTTGCGGTCTTTTTACATTTATATCGCAAAAAATAAAAATCGCAGAGTCAGTCAAATACCTTTAAAAGAAAGCTCTATTTGTGGGAAAAAAAGGACGCAAATTTTGTTTGGGTACAACATTGCATGACCGCGCAATTACCAGTTAAAGCAGCGCAGTGCCAAATTGTAAAAAGACCTCTGGTCATTGACCAGCAAAATGGTCCGGTCTGAAAGTGGTTAAGGTTTACCTGTAGGTCCAAGAAATATCTCCTAAACCTATACGGTTTAGGAGATATTTGCCCGTAGACAGCGGCGCACAGGCGCACTGAGCGTGGCATCGTCAATGATGAAGATGCCGCGTGTGTCGGCTCCCGTGCGCATGCATGGGAGTGACGTCATCGCGGCTTCGCCGAATGACAGCAGCGGAGCTGCGAGACCCCATCGAGAAGATGGATGCGCCGGACTACAGGGCACAGCGGTGACTTTGCTGGCTCCTGTGTCAGGTAAGTGACACATAATGGACTACTATGCGATGAATAGTAGTCCATTATGCTTTGCCTTTGCAGGGCATGAAAGAGGAAGTAAACCCATCAAGGTTTACTTTCTCTTTAAGCATCTCAGAGGGAAACGAGATGTAGGACATTGCATCTGCATAGACTAATTTTAGCGATGGGGATAATATATCTTGAAAGAGTTTATAATAATCATTGGTTAGCCCATCAGGGCCTGGAAATTTGCCAGATGGAAGTGTTTTTATAGATTTTATGATCTCGGGCTCTGTGAAGGGGGCATTAAGTGAGGTGAGTTGTGCCTTGAAGAGAGAAGGGAGGTTAATATCTGTAAGGAAAGATTGTAATTTTCCGTGGGTTGGGGGGTATTTGGGTCTTTTTCGAGATTGTATAGATTGGAATAATACTCTGCAAATTAATTTACTATATAGTTTGGGTTGATTTTTTTTCTATTATTCACAGGGTAAAGTAGATATTGTATTTTAGTTCTATTTTTTTGTAGTTTGAGTCTATGATCGAGAAATTGTGATAGTTTAAGAATTGTATTGATCAATGAGCAGGAGCCTGAGATCGGCCTGAAGAAGAGAGAGTTTAGATGCTACGCTGGCATCAGCAGTTTGTTTGTTTAGGGATTCTAGATTTTTAATATCGGTTAAAAGATTTCTAATTTTTGAGTCCTCCACCTCTTCTCCCGCGAACAAATTTGTATAATAATTCCCCAAATAAATGCCTTATGTGCACACCATAACATAGCTGAATTAAATACAGATTGTGAGTTTAGTGTAAAGAATTCAGTTAGGTTTTTGGTAATGAAAATGTCATCTCATGCTGCCACCAATATATGAGGATTAGCACGCCATACGTAAGCCGAATTGGGAGTGCTCCCATCCACCACAACAATAGAGAGAAGCGCGTGGTCTGACTAAGAGATATCCTGTATGGTGGAGGACACTCTCTGCAATATCCATTTATTAACTAAGATTAAGTCTATTCTAGAATAAGAGTTATGCCTAGCTAAGTGGAAGGTAAAGTCTCATTCACTAGCATGTTGGCATCTCCAAACGTCATATATATCCTCCGAATGTAGCAGGAGCTGAATTCATGGCAGGGGAAATTTGGATCTGGATGTTTGATATTTTATGAAACAGCTTTTTCAAGAAGCGGATTTGGTGGGAGTTAGGTGCATACAGGTTTACACTTGTGTACATCTGGTTGTTGAGTGTTGCTATTAAGATTAGATATCGCCCTTCTGAGTCAGTCAGAGCTTCTTGTAAGGTGAAGGCTACAGTTTCTTTAATGGTGATAATGACATTTTTCTTTTTTTGTAGATGCTGAGGCCATAAACACGTGGGGAAAGGCTTTATGGCAAAACTGGGGTGTATTTCCAGATTAAAAATGGGATTCCTGTGTGCAAAGAACGTTGGTTTGGAATTTAAGTGCCTCCTTCCACACCGAGGCTCTTTTGGCTGGGTGGTTCAATCCATGAACATTAAAATAAGTTATTTTACGAGTCATTGGGAGGTGTATGGAGAGTGCTTACAATACCTTATGGCGGTTGAAGAAATGCTTTGAGTGGAGGGATCCCAGGAGTAGAAAGACACTGAGAAGACTTGTAGGCCACTTCTGATTGCAGAGGTATGCAGCTCGTACAGATCAGACCACAAATGCAGGGGGAGTAAAAAAGGGGAGAAGAACACAGTCAGATAATATGTAAATAAACTGGTCAATGAAAAGGTAGATTCGAAAAGGAATCTGGGGACAGAACATCTGCCCATTTCTCAGGAGGGGGAAAGTGTACAATGTGGGCTCCTTAGTCACCCCATATACAACAAGCTTAACAGCTAACAAGAATCCTGGAGCAATAAGATTTTTCTTTTGTTTCTCTTTTTGTATGACACCGTTTGCCAGTCATGCTGTGCACTCATCTTTGCAGGTGGGAGACAATTGTCAGCATTCAGCTCAGGGATAATGTCCAGCAAATGAAGCAATGCCAAGCCTTCTTCCAGAGAGGTATTGGCTGTGGTGGTTCCCTCATGGGTGATTGTCATTTTCGTCGAGTAACCCCAGTAGTAAGGAATGGTGTGGTTACAAAGAGCTTTTGTAACTGGATCTGTGTTTTTGCATTGTAAATTGAGAGAGGTCCGCGAACAGTTGTATATGCAAAAATCTTTCTGGCGGTTGAGAGTTTTTATGGAAGGCTGCCAATTAGCTGTTCTTTGGTATGGAAAAAATGGACCCTCGTAAGAACATCCCTAGGAATATTGTCGGGGAGATGGGGTGGCTTAGGGAGCTGGTGAATTTGATCTATGATCAGATCTGTGTCAGGCATCGAGCACATGAACACTGTCATAAGATCTCGGGCGTATTGCTGCAATTGCGTGAGAAGTACAGGTTCTGGAATCCCTCAAATTAGACCTGAAGGGTCTGGTATGGATATTTGGGGGGAACCCTACGTAATTTTTTTAAAAATTTGACGCAGAGTTCCCCTTAATATCCATACCAGACCTGAAGGGCCTGGTAAATGAATTTGGGGGGACCCCCACCCTTTTTTTTTATCAATGACTTTCAATGACTGTTCTCTGTATTATGTATTACACTTTTATTGTTTCACTTTAAGCATTATTAAAATCACTGCTCCCGATACATGTCCCCTGGGGCAGGACCCAGGCCCCAAAACACTTTTTAGGACAATAACTTGCATAGAAGCCTTTAAAATTAGCTTTTGATTTTGAACGTTCGAGTCCCTTAGATTTTAATAGGGTTCTAAAGTTCACACGAAGTTTAGGTCTGTTTGCAGGTTCTGGGGCGAACCGAACAGGGGGGTGTTTGGCTCATCCTTATTGTTATGTGCATCTACAAGTGTACTGTGCGATGCTGCAAACTCACCCATTTTTTGTTCAATGTGGTTAATCCTTCCTCCCAGCTCACCTACTTCAGTTTTAATATTGCTCATGCACTGCATCATATCTGTATGTAGTGAGCTGCAGAGTGAGACAAGCATGTCTATGAGGGTGGTATCAAGTATGGGTTTGTTAGCTGTGGGGAATTCAGTGATAGGGTTAATTAGCTCAATCGTGTCTTCCAGGGAGTCCTGTTCATTGCTCACCTGTTGTATGTCATCAGCCATCTGTGGTTTAAACTTGGCTGGACTGCGTGAGAGTGGTGTGGAGGCTCCAGGGGGGTGCTGATTGTGTCTACCTTGTGAGCCTGGGATGGAAGAGACAGCAAGAGAGCCGCCTGTGGAGGATGGGAGCGTATCCCACACAAGACCATCTTGGTTATGGTCGCAGGCTGCCGGGGGGAAAGAATTCAGGGAGTTTCTTCGGTTTGGTGGTGTCTTTCCTTTTGAGGGTCATATCTGCATGTAGAGGATATGTTTATGTTGCTGGCAGAGGGTGTCTTTCTCCGTGGAGTCACCCAGGCTCGTGCTGAATCCCATTACTGGAGTGGTGCAGAAAGCTCAAGCATCCATACAGCAGCGTGGTAGCCACGCCCCCTGGCCCTCCTCTTCTAAAGTTTCTAGATGTGTGGCGCAGAGAGAGACAGCATTTAAAATTCTGATGTTTTGGTATAGAACTCCTGAACTGTTACACCAACAAGATCCTTCACTCTCCCCTCTTTGTTGGAGGTGCTACAAATCAGTGGGCACTCATTACCACATATTTTGGTCCTGTGAGCTTATATCCCCTTTCTGGGAATTGGTAATGTATTTTCTCCAGCGGTTGCTAGATGTAACACTTCGGTTGGACCCCCGATACATTTTCTTTTGGGTCTTCCCTTCCCTGACATAGGGAAATGTCCAAATAGATTGACCTCATATATTTTACTAGCTGCGAAGATAACTATCCTGGTACATTGGTTATTACGCCCCCCTACACAACATTTCAGAGATTCGGAGAATGGAATATATGACTGCCCTGGTGAGCAATGTCTTGGACCGGTTCAGTAAGATATGGGATTCTTGGGACCAATCTGAGTATGGATTCCTCCTCCTGTCTTGATTGCACTTGGTCTCTGTTGGCATTGCCGGATGTAAGGGTAGGGAGAGTCACCCTTTAAATTTATACTCTTCTTATTACATTTAGACTCCGCTTGAACAGATATTTACTGAAGTTTAGTGAAACACCATGCTTTGCAAGTTACTTCTGAAGTCTGCAAGAAACAGGATGCATTTGTGGTTAGAGCTAGCTGTTAGAATTTATAGGAAGTAGGAAATATTCATAAGGTGAAATGAAGTTATGTGGTTTTATTTTAAGGTCATGAAATATATTTTTATAAATATGTGTCTGGAGACCTTTTATCAAAAATTCCCCTAAAAATTCCGCTTAATGTATGACGCTCTAAATGTCAATGTTTCATGAATGGTCAAATGTCTTGAATGTCTTGTCTAATCCTGATTGGCTGACAATGCAATGTTTGAAGCACATAAAAGTAGTATACAGGAAGTAAAAGAACGTAGTCATGATAATCCTCAACTCGTGTGATTGTCTGATTTTACCAGAGCTTTCCAGTGATCACTAAAGTCCAGCCCGAGCTGAGGAGGGGGGCGCACCTTACACCGGATAACAAATGTTAACCTTTCCATATCTCCTTCTCACTTTTTTTTAGTTTTCTAATTTCTAGTTTTAAGTGTTGATATGTGTGATTGTTCTATTCAGTGTTTATATATGTGCTTTTCCATTTATTGCATTTTATGTTCTGCTTTGTGCACTACTGTTTCTTTTGAAATGTCCTTTCTTTTTGGAGAACATTTAATAACGTTTAAAAAAAATAAAAAAATTACAAACATACATTTTGAAAAAAAAAAAAGAAGAAGAAGAAATTCTTTCAGGAAGAAGATTGGACGAAAGATACAGTTATAATATAAAATTATAATAAATATAGTTATACAAATATAATAAATATAGTTATAATATATAAGTGATATATGATATAAGTTATAATTCATATTTATGAATGTTTTATCTTATTCAACAAGGTTTTTCTAACCTAACAGAACTTAAAGTAGTTGTAAATCCTCATGGTTTATCACCTTAATGCATTCTATGCATTAAGGTGAAAAAAAGTTTCTGCGCTGCAGCAGCCCCCCAGAGCCTCCATTTTTCTCACCTGAGCCCGATCATTCCAGCAACAAGCACAGTCCTGCTGTCTGTGTCAATGGACGCAACAGCGGGACTCAGGAACACACCCGTACGAGTGCCCCCATGGAAAGTGGCTTTCCGTGGGGCCACTGGATGAGGGAGGAGCCAGGACCGCCACTGGGGGACCCCAGAAAAGGAGGATTGGGCCTCTCTGTGCAAAACCCTTGCACAGAGCAGGTAAGTATGACATGTTTGTTAGTATATAGTAAAGTTAAGTGATTGTAAAGGTTTATTTAAAAAAAAAAAATTTAGTATTAGTGTTATGAGTCCTAAATAATAGTATCTGTGTGCATTTATTTAATTTATGTTGTATAATTTGGTAATGTGTATTAAACACTTTAAGACCAAACCTATTTTTCAAACTTGTTTTGTACAAGTTAAAATCTTTTTTTTTTTTTGCTAGAAAACTACTTAGAACCCCAAACATTATATATATTTTTTCCAAACCCCTAGAGAATAAAATGGCGGTGGTCGTAATACTTTCTGTTACACCTTATTTGCGCAGCGGTCATACAAGCACACTTTTTTTTCTTTAAAAAAAAAAAAAAAACTTTTATTCCTATTACAAGGAATCCCTTGTAAAAGAAAAAAAGGTGACCACATAGGTGACAGGATCCGATCACCTCTGCCACTGCCGACGGCTCCGGTGAGCAGTGGAGGGCCCCTCTCCCACCACCAATAAAAGTGATCTTGTGGAAAATCTGCCATTGAGACCATTTTTGTCTAAAAGTGGACCGCCCGCTGAAGAAGTGGCTACCATGGTTATGTCAGATAGCTG